>NW_027362768.1:397971164-398176731 GCF_046119375.1 Phyllobates terribilis
ACACACATATAATACTGCCATATAGTGTCCACATAATACTGCATACACACACATATAATACTGCCATATAGTGTCAACATAATACTGCGTACACACATATAATACTGCCATATAGTGTCCACATAATACTGCGTACACACACATATAATACTGCCATATAGTGTCCACATAATACTGCGTACACACACATATAATACTGCCATATAGTGTCCACATAATACTGCATACACACACATATAATACTGCCATATAGTGTCCACATAATACTGCATACACACACATATAATACTGCCATATAGTGTCCACATAATACTGCGTACACACACATATAATACTGCCATATAGTGTCCACATAATACTGCGTACACACACATATAATACTGCCATATAGTGTCCACATAATACTGCGTACACACACATATAATACTGCCATATAGTGCCAAACATAATACTGCGTACACACATATAATACTGCCATATAGTGTCCACATAATACTGCATACACACACATATAATACTGCCATATAGTGCCAACATAATACTGCGTACACACATATAATACTGCCATATAGTGTCCACATAATACTGCGTACACACACATATAATACTGCCATATAGTGTCCACATAATACTGCGTACACACACATATAATACTGCCATATAGTGTCCACATAATACTGCATACACACACATATAATACTGCCATATAGTGTCCACATAATACTGCATACACACACATATAATACTGCCATATAGTGCCAACATAATACTGCATACACACACATATAATACTGCCATATAGTGTCCACATAATACTGCGTACACACACATATAATACTGCCATATAGTGTCCACATAATACTGCGTACACACACATATAATACTGCCATATAGTGTCCACATAATACTGCATACACACACATATAATACTGCCATATAGTGTCCACATAATACTGCGTACACACACATATAATACTGCCATATAGTGTCCACATAATACTGCATACACACACATATAATACTGCCATATAGTGTCCACATAATACTGCATACACACACATATAATACTGCCATATAGTGTCCACATAATACTGCGTACACACACATATAATACTGCCATATAGTGTCCACATAATACTGCGTACACACACATATAATACTGCCATATAGTGTCCACATAATACTGCGTACACACACATATAATACTGCCATATAGTGTCCACATAATACTGCGTACACACACATATAATACTGCCATATAGTGTCCACATAATACTGCGTACACACACATATAATACTGCCATATAGTGTCCACATAATACTGCATACACACACATATAATACTGCCATATAGTGTCCACATAATACTGCGTACACACACATATAATACTGCCATATAGTGTCCACATAATACTGCGTACACACACATATAATACTGCCATATAGTGTCCACATAATACTGCATACACACACATAATACTGCCATATAGTGTCCACATAATACTGCGTACACACACATATAATACTGCCATATAGTGCCAACATAATACTGCGTACACACATATAATACTGCCATATAGTGTCCACATAATACTGCATACACACACATATAATACTGCCATATAGTGTCCACATAATACTGCATACACACACATATAATACTGCCATATAGTGTCCACATAATACTGCGTACACACACATATAATACTGCCATATAGTGTCCACATAATACTGCATACACACACATATAATACTGCCATATAGTGTCCACATAATACTGCGTACACACACATAATACTGCTATATAGTGTCCACATAATACTGCATACACACACATATAATACTGCCATATAGTGTCCACATAATACTGCGCACACACACATATAATACTGCCATATAGTGTCCACATAATACTGCATACACACACATATAATACTGCCATATAGTGTCCACATAATACTGCATACACACACATATAATACTGCCATATAGTGTCCACATAATACTGCGTACACACACATATAATACTGCCATATAGTGCCCACATAATACTGCATACACACACATATAATACTGCCATATAGTGTCCACATAATACTGCGTACACACACATATAATACTGCCATATAGTGCCCACATAATACTGCGTACACACACATATAATACTGCCATATAGTGTCCACATAATACTGCATACACACACATAATACTGCCATATAGTGTCCACATAATACTGCATACACACACATAATACTGCCATATAGTGTCCACATAATACTGCACACACACACATATAATACTGCCATATAGTGTCCACATAATACTGCATACACACTCATATAATACTGCCATATAGTGTCCACATAATACTGCGTACACACACATAATACTGCCATATAGTGTCCACATAATACTGCGTACACACACATATAATACTGCCATATAGTGTCCACATAATACTGCATACACACTCATATAATACTGCCATATAGTGTCCACATAATACTGCGTACACACACATAATACTGCCATATAGTGTCCACATAATACTGCATACACACACATATAATACTGCCATATAGTGTCCACATAATACTGCATACACACACATATAATACTGCCATATAGTGTCCACATAATACTGCATACACACACATATAATACTGCCATATAGTGTCCACATAATACTGCATACACACACATATAATACTGCCATATAGTGTCCACATAATACTGCGTACACACACATATAATACTGCCATATAGTGTCCACATAATACTGCATACACACACATATAATACTGCCATATAGTGTCCACATAATACTGCATACACACACATATAATACTGCCATATAGTGTCCACATAATACTGCATACACACACATATAATACTGCCATATAGTGTCCACATAATACTGCGTACACACACATATAATACTGCCATATAGTGTCCACATAATACTGCGTACACACACATATAATACTGCCATATAGTGTCCACATAATACTGCGTACACACACATATAATACTGCCATATAGTGTCCACACAATACTGCGTACACACACATATAATACTGCCATATAGTGTCCACATAATACTGCGTACACACACATATAATACTGCCATATAGTGTCCACATAATACTGCGTACACACACATATAATACTGCCATATAGTGTCCACATAATACTGCGTACACACACATATAATACTGCCATATAGTGTCCACATAATACTGCATACACACACATATAATACTGCCATATAGTGTCCACATAATACTGCGTACACACACATATAATACTGCCATATAGTGTCCACATAATACTGCGTACACACATATAATACTGCCATATAGTGTCCACATAATACTGCATACACACACATATAATACTGCCATATAGTGTCCACATAATACTGCCTACACACACATATAATACTGCCATATAGTGTCCACATAATACTGCATACACACACATATAATACTGCCATATAGTGTCCACATAATACTGCATACACACACATATAATACTGCCATATAGTGTCCACATAATACTGCATACACACACATATAATACTGCCATATAGTGTCCACATAATACTGCATACACACACATATAATACTGCCATATAGTGTCCACATAATACTGCATACACACACATATAATACTGCCATATAGTGTCCACATAATACTGCATACACACACATATAATACTGCCATATAGTGTCCACATAATACTGCGTACACACACATATAATACTGCCATATAGTGTCCACATAATACTGCGTACACACACATATAATACTGCCATATAGTGTCCACATAATACTGCGTACACACACATATAATACTGCCATATAGCGTCCACATAATACTGCGTACACACACATATAATACTGCCATATAGTGTCCACATAATACTGCGTACACACACATATAATACTGCCATATAGTGCCCACATAATACTGCGTACACACACATATAATACTGCCATATAGTGTCCACATAATACTGCATACACACACATAATACTGCCATATAGTGTCCACATAATACTGCGTACACACACATATAATACTGCCATATAGTGTCCACATAATACTGCATACACACACATATAATACTGCCATATAGTGTCCACATAATACTGCGTACACACACATATAATACTGCCATATAGTGTCCACATAATACTGCGTACACACACATATAATACTGCCATATAGTGTCCACATAATACTGCATACACACACATAATACTGCCATATAGTGTCCACATAATACTGCATACACACACATATAATACTGCCATATAGTGTCCACATAATACTGCATACACACACATATAATACTGCCATATAGTGTCCACATAATACTGCGTACACACACATATAATACTGCCATATAGTGCCCACATAATACTGCATACACACACATATAATACTGCCATATAGTGTCCACATAATACTGCGTACACACACACATAATACTGCCATATAGTGTCCACATAATACTGCGTATACACACAGATAATACTGCCATATAGTGTCCACATAATACTGCGTACACACACATATAATACTGCCACATAGTGTCCACATAATACTGCATACACACACATATAATACTGCCATATAGTGTCCACATAATACTGCATACACACACATATAATACTGCCATATAGTGTCCACATAATACTGCATACACACATATAATACTGCCATATAGTGTCCACATAATACTGCGTACACACACATATAATACTGCCATATAGTGTCCACATAATACTGCATACACACACATATAATACTGCCATATAGTGTCCACATAATACTGCGTATACACACACATATAATACTGCCATATAGTGTCCACATAATACTGCATACTCACACATATAATACTGCCATATAGTGTCCACATAATACTGCGTACACACACATATAATACTGCCATATAGTGTCCACATAATACTGCATACACACACATATAATACTGCCATATAGTGTCCACATAATACTGCGTACACACACATATAATACTGCCATATAGTGTCCACATAATACTGCATACACACACATATAATACTGCCATATAGTGTCCACATAATACTGCGTATACACACAAATATAATACTGCCATATAGTGTCCACATAATACTGCATACACACACATATAATACTGCCATATAGTGTCCACATAATACTGCATACACACACATATAATACTGCCATATAGTGTCCACATAATACTGCGTACACACACACCATAATACTGCCATATAGTGTCCACATAATACTGCGTACACACACATATAATACTGCCATATAGTGTCCACATAATACTGCATACACACACATATAATACTGCCATATAGTGTCCACATAATACTGCATACACACACATATAATACTGCCATATAGTGTCCACATAATACTGCATACACACACATATAATACTGCCATATAGTGTCCACATAATACTGCGTACACACACATAATACTGCCATATAGTGTCCACATAATACTGCGTATACACACATATAATACTGCCATATAGTGTCCACATAATACTGCGTACACACACATATAATACTGCCATATAGTGTCCACATGATACTGCGTACACACACATATAATACTGCCATATAGTGTCCACATAATACTGCATACACACACATATAATACTGCCATATAGTGTCCACATAATACTGCATACACACACATATAATACTGCCATATAGTGTCCACATAATACTGCATACACACACATATAATACTGCCATATAGTGTCCACATAATACTGCGTACACACACATAATACTGCCATATAGTGTCCACATAATACTGCATACACACACATATAATACTGCCATATAGTGTCCACATAATACTGCATACACACACATATAATACTGCCATATAGTGTCCACATAATACTGCATACACACACATATAATACTGCCATATAGTGTCCACATAATACTGCGTAAACACACATAATACTGCTATATAGTGTCCACATAATACTGCGTATACACACATATAATACTGCCATATAGTGTCCACATAATACTGCGTACACACATATAATACTGCCATATAGTGTCCACATAATACTGCATACACACACATATAATACTGCCATATAGTGTCCACATAATACTGCATACACACACATATAATACTGCCATATAGTGCCCACATAATACTGCATACACACACATAAAATACTGCCATATAGTGTCCACATAATACTGCGTACACACCCATAATACTGCCATATAGTGCCCACATAATACTGCATACACACACATATAATACTGCCATATAGTGTCCACATAATACTGCGTACACACACATATAATACTGCCACATAGTGTCCACATAATACTGCATACACACACATATAATACTGCCATATAGTGTCCACATAATACTCCATACACATACATATAATACTGCCATATAGTGTCCACATAATACTGCATACACACACATATAATACTGCCATATAGTGTCCACATAATACTGCATACACACACATATAATACTGCCATATAGTGTCCAAATAATACTGCATACACATACATATAATACTGCCATATAGTGTCCACATAATACTGCATACACATACATATAATACTGCCATATAGTGTCCACATAATACTGCATACACACATATAATACTGCCATATAGTGTCCACATAATACTGCATACACACACATATAATACTGCCATATAGTGTCCACATAATACTGCATACACATACATATAATACTGCCATATAGTGTCCACATAATACTGCGTACACACACATATAATACTGCCATATAGTGTCCACATAATACTGCATACACACACATATAATACTGCCACATAGTGTCCACATAATACTGCATACACACACATATAATACTGCCATATAGTGTCCACATAATACTGCGTACAAACATATAATACTGCCATATAGTGTCCACATAATACTGCGTACACACACATATAATACTGCCATATAGTGTCCACATAATACTGCATACACACACATATAATACTGCCATATAGTGTCCACATAATACTGCATACACACACATATAATACTGCCATATAGTGTCCTCATAATACTGCATACACACACATATAATACTGCCATATAGTGTCCACATAATACTGCATACACACACATATAATACTGCCATATAGTGCCCACATAATACTGCATACACACACATATAATACTGCCATATAGTGTCCACATAATACTGCATACACATACATATAATACTGCCATATAGTGTCCACATAATACTGCATACACACACATATAATACTGCCATATAGTGTCCACATAATACTGCGTACACACACATATAATACTGCCACATAGTGTCCACATAATACTGCATACACACACATATAATACTGCCATATAGTGTCCACATAATACTGCGTACACACACATATAATACTGCCATATAGTGTCCACATAATACTGCATACACACACATATAATACTGCCATATAGTGTCCACATAATACTGCGTACACACACATATAATACTGCCATATAGTGTCCACATAATACTGCATACACACACATATAATACTGCCATATAGTGTCCACATAATACTGCGTACACACACATATAATACTGCCATATAGTGTCCACATAATACTGCATACACACACATATAATACTGCCATATAGTGTCCACATAATACTGCATACACACACATACAATACTGCCATATAGTGTCCACATAATACTGCGTACACACACATATAATACTGCCATATAGTGTCCACATAATACTGCGTACACACACATATAATACTGCCATATAGTGTCCACATAATACTGCATACACACACATATAATACTGCCATATAGTGTCCACATAATACTGCGTACACACACATATAATACTGCCATATAGTGTCCACATAATACTGCATACACACACATATAATACTGCCATATAGTGTCCACATAATACTGCGTACACACACATATAATACTGCCATATAGTGTCCACATAATACTGCATACACACACACATAATACTGCCATATAGTGTCCACATAATACTGCATACACACACATATAATACTGCCATATAGTGTCCACATAATACTGCGTACACACACATATAATACTGCCATATAGTGTCCACATAATACTGCATACACACACATATAATACTGCCATATAGTGTCCACATAATACTGCATACACACACATATAATACTGCCATATAGTGTCCACATAATACTGCGTACACACACATATAATACTGCCATATAGTGCCAACATAATACTGCATACACACACATATAATACTGCCATATAGTGTCCACATAATACTGCGTACACACACATATAATACTGCCATATAGTGTCCACATAATACTGCATACACACACATATAATACTGCCATATAGTGTCCACATAATACTGCATACACACACATATAATACTGCCATATAGTGCCCACATAATACTGCATACACACACATATAATACTGCCATATAGTGTCCACATAATACTGCATACACACACATATAATACTGCCATATAGTGTCCACATAATACTGCGTACACACACATATAATACTGCCATATAGTGCCAACATAATACTGCGTACACACATATAATACTGCCATATAGTGTCCACATAATACTGCATACACACACATATAATACTGCCATATAGTGCCAACATAATACTGCGTACACACATATAATACTGCCATATAGTGTCCACATAATACTGCGTACACACACATATAATACTGCCATATAGTGTCCACATAATACTGCGTACACACACATATAATACTGCCATATAGTGTCCACATAATACTGCATACACACACATATAATACTGCCATATAGTGCCAACATAATACTGCATACACACACATATAATACTGCCATATAGTGTCCACATAATACTGCGTACACACACATATAATACTGCCATATAGTGCCAACATAATACTGCGTACACACATATAATACTGCCATATAGTGTCCACATAATACTGCATACACACACATATAATACTGCCATATAGTGCCAACATAATACTGCGTACACACATATAATACTGCCATATAGTGTCCACATAATACTGCGTATACACACATATAATACTGCCATATAGTGTCCACATAATACTGCATACACACACATATAATACTGCCATATAGTGCCAACATAATACTGCATACACACACATATAATACTGCCATATAGTGTCCACATAATACTGCGTACACACATATAATACTGCCATATAGTGTCCACATAATACTGCATACACACACATATAATACTGCCATATAGTGTCCACATAATACTGCATACACACACATATAATACTGCCATATAGTGTCCACATAATACTGCGTACACACATATAATACTGCCATATAGTGTCCACATAATACTGCATACACACACATATAATACTGCCATATAGTGTCCACATAATACTGCGTACACACACATATAATACTGCCATATAGTGTCCACATAATACTGCGTACACACACATAATACTGCTATATAGTGTCCACATAATACTGCATACACACACATATAATACTGCCATATAGTGTCCACATAATACTGCGCACACACACATATAATACTGCCATATAGTGTCCACATAATACTGCATACACACACATATAATACTGCCATATAGTGTCCACATAATACTGCATACACACACATATAATACTGCCATATAGTGTCCACATAATACTGCGTACACACACATATAATACTGCCATATAGTGCCCACATAATACTGCATACACACACATATAATACTGCCATATAGTGTCCACATAATACTGCGTACACACACATATAATACTGCCATATAGTGCCCACATAATACTGCGTACACACACATATAATACTGCCATATAGTGTCCACATAATACTGCATACACACACATAATACTGCCATATAGTGTCCACATAATACTGCATACACACACATAATACTGCCATATAGTGTCCACATAATACTGCACACACACACATATAATACTGCCATATAGTGTCCACATAATACTGCATACACACTCATATAATACTGCCATATAGTGTCCACATAATACTGCGTACACACACATAATACTGCCATATAGTGTCCACATAATACTGCGTACACACACATATAATACTGCCATATAGTGTCCACATAATACTGCATACACACTCATATAATACTGCCATATAGTGTCCACATAATACTGCGTACACACACATAATACTGCCATATAGTGTCCACATAATACTGCATACACACACATATAATACTGCCATATAGTGTCCACATAATACTGCATACACACACATATAATACTGCCATATAGTGTCCACATAATACTGCATACACACACATATAATACTGCCATATAGTGTCCACATAATACTGCATACACACACATATAATACTGCCATATAGTGTCCACATAATACTGCGTACACACACATATAATACTGCCATATAGTGTCCACATAATACTGCATACACACACATATAATACTGCCATATAGTGTCCACATAATACTGCATACACACACATATAATACTGCCATATAGTGTCCACATAATACTGCATACACACACATATAATACTGCCATATAGTGTCCACATAATACTGCGTACACACACATATAATACTGCCATATAGTGTCCACATAATACTGCGTACACACACATATAATACTGCCATATAGTGTCCACATAATACTGCGTACACACACATATAATACTGCCATATAGTGTCCACACAATACTGCGTACACACACATATAATACTGCCATATAGTGTCCACATAATACTGCGTACACACACATATAATACTGCCATATAGTGTCCACATAATACTGCGTACACACACATATAATACTGCCATATAGTGTCCACATAATACTGCGTACACACACATATAATACTGCCATATAGTGTCCACATAATACTGCATACACACACATATAATACTGCCATATAGTGTCCACATAATACTGCGTACACACACATATAATACTGCCATATAGTGTCCACATAATACTGCGTACACACATATAATACTGCCATATAGTGTCCACATAATACTGCATACACACACATATAATACTGCCATATAGTGTCCACATAATACTGCCTACACACACATATAATACTGCCATATAGTGTCCACATAATACTGCATACACACACATATAATACTGCCATATAGTGTCCACATAATACTGCATACACACACATATAATACTGCCATATAGTGTCCACATAATACTGCATACACACACATATAATACTGCCATATAGTGTCCACATAATACTGCATACACACACATATAATACTGCCATATAGAGTCCACATAATACTGCATACACACACATATAATACTGCCATATAGTGTCCACATAATACTGCATACACACACATATAATACTGCCATATAGTGTCCACATAATACTGCGTACACACACATATAATACTGCCATATAGTGTCCACATAATACTGCGTACACACACATATAATACTGCCATATAGTGTCCACATAATACTGCGTACACACACATATAATACTGCCATATAGCGTCCACATAATACTGCGTACACACACATATAATACTGCCATATAGTGTCCACATAATACTGCGTACACACACATATAATACTGCCATATAGTGCCCACATAATACTGCGTACACACACATATAATACTGCCATATAGTGTCCACATAATACTGCATACACACACATAATACTGCCATATAGTGTCCACATAATACTGCGTACACACACATATAATACTGCCATATAGTGTCCACATAATACTGCATACACACACATATAATACTGCCATATAGCGTCCACATAATACTGCGTACACACACATATAATACTGCCATATAGTGTCCACATAATACTGCGTACACACACATATAATACTGCCATATAGTGTCCACATAATACTGCATACACACACATAATACTGCCATATAGTGTCCACATAATACTGCATACACACACATATAATACTGCCATATAGTGTCCACATAATACTGCATACACACACATATAATACTGCCATATAGTGTCCACATAATACTGCGTACACACACATATAATACTGCCATATAGTGCCCACATAATACTGCATACACACACATATAATACTGCCATATAGTGTCCACATAATACTGCGTACACACACACATAATACTGCCATATAGTGTCCACATAATACTGCGTATACACACATATAATACTGCCATATAGTGTCCACATAATACTGCGTACACACACATATAATACTGCCACATAGTGTCCACATAATACTGCATACACACACATATAATACTGCCATATAGTGTCCACATAATACTGCATACACACACATATAATACTGCCATATAGTGTCCACATAATACTGCATACACACATATAATACTGCCATATAGTGTCCACATAATACTGCGTACACACACATATAATACTGCCATATAGTGTCCACATAATACTGCATACACACACATATAATACTGCCATATAGTGTCCACATAATACTGCGTATACACACACATATAATACTGCCATATAGTGTCCACATAATACTGCATACTCACACATATAATACTGCCATATAGTGTCCACATAATACTGCGTACACACACATATAATACTGCCATATAGTGTCCACATAATACTGCATACACACACATATAATACTGCCATATAGTGTCCACATAATACTGCGTACACACACATATAATACTGCCATATAGTGTCCACATAATACTGCATACACACACATATAATACTGCCATATAGTGTCCACATAATACTGCGTATACACACAAATATAATACTGCCATATAGTGTCCACATAATACTGCATACACACACATATAATACTGCCATATAGTGTCCACATAATACTGCATACACACACATATAATACTGCCATATAGTGTCCACATAATACTGCGTACACACACATAATACTGCCATATAGTGTCCACATAATACTGCGTATACACACATATAATACTGCCATATAGTGTCCACATAATACTGCATACACACACATATAATACTGCCATATAGTGTCCACATAATACTGCATACACACACATATAATACTGCCATATAGTGTCCACATAATACTGCATACACACACATATAATACTGCCATATAGTGTCCACATAATACTGCGTACACACACATAATACTGCCATATAGTGTCCACATAATACTGCGTATACACACATATAATACTGCCATATAGTGTCCACATAATACTGCGTACACACACATATAATACTGCCATATAGTGTCCACATGATACTGCGTACACACACATATAATACTGCCATATAGTGTCCACATAATACTGCATACACACACATATAATACTGCCATATAGTGTCCACATAATACTGCATACACACACATATAATACTGCCATATAGTGTCCACATAATACTGCATACACACACATATAATACTGCCATATAGTGTCCACATAATACTGCGTACACACACATAATACTGCCATATAGTGTCCACATAATACTGCATACACACACATATAATACTGCCATATAGTGTCCACATAATACTGCATACACACACATATAATACTGCCATATAGTGTCCACATAATACTGCATACACACACATATAATACTGCCATATAGTGTCCACATAATACTGCGTAAACACACATAATACTGCTATATAGTGTCCACATAATACTGCGTATACACACATATAATACTGCCATATAGTGTCCACATAATACTGCGTACACACATATAATACTGCCATATAGTGTCCACATAATACTGCATACACACACATATAATACTGCCATATAGTGTCCACATAATACTGCATACACACACATATAATACTGCCATATAGTGCCCACATAATACTGCATACACACACATAAAATACTGCCATATAGTGTCCACATAATACTGCGTACACACCCATAATACTGCCATATAGTGCCCACATAATACTGCATACACACACATATAATACTGCCATATAGTGTCCACATAATACTGCGTACACACACATATAATACTGCCACATAGTGTCCACATAATACTGCATACACACACATATAATACTGCCATATAGTGTCCACATAATACTCCATACACATACATATAATACTGCCATATAGTGTCCACATAATACTGCATACACACACATATAATACTGCCATATAGTGTCCACATAATACTGCATACACACACATATAATACTGCCATATAGTGTCCAAATAATACTGCATACACATACATATAATACTGCCATATAGTGTCCACATAATACTGCATACACATACATATAATACTGCCATATAGTGTCCACATAATACTGCATACACACATATAATACTGCCATATAGTGTCCACATAATACTGCATACACACACATATAATACTGCCATATAGTGTCCACATAATACTGCATACACATACATATAATACTGCCATATAGTGTCCACATAATACTGCGTACACACACATATAATACTGCCATATAGTGTCCACATAATACTGCATACACACACATATAATACTGCCACATAGTGTCCACATAATACTGCATACACACACATATAATACTGCCATATAGTGTCCACATAATACTGCGTACAAACATATAATACTGCCATATAGTGTCCACATAATACTGCGTACACACACATATAATACTGCCATATAGTGTCCACATAATACTGCATACACACACATATAATACTGCCATATAGTGTCCACATAATACTGCATACACACACATATAATACTGCCATATAGTGTCCTCATAATACTGCATACACACACATATAATACTGCCATATAGTGTCCACATAATACTGCATACACACACATATAATACTGCCATATAGTGCCCCCATAATACTGCATACACACACATATAATACTGCCATATAGTGTCCACATAATACTGCATACACATACATATAATACTGCCATATAGTGTCCACATAATACTGCATACACACACATATAATACTGCCATATAGTGTCCACATAATACTGCGTACACACACATATAATACTGCCACATAGTGTCCACATAATACTGCATACACACACATATAATACTGCCATATAGTGTCCACATAATACTGCGTACACACACATATAATACTGCCATATAGTGTCCACATAATACTGCATACACACACATATAATACTGCCATATAGTGTCCACATAATACTGCGTACACACACATATAATACTGCCATATAGTGTCCACATAATACTGCATACACACACATATAATACTGCCATATAGTGTCCACATAATACTGCGTACACACACATATAATACTGCCATATAGTGTCCACATAATACTGCATACACACACATATAATACTGCCATATAGTGTCCACATAATACTGCATACACACACATATAATACTGCCATATAGTGTCCACATAATACTGCGTACACACACATATAATACTGCCATATAGTGTCCACATAATACTGCGTACACACACATATAATACTGCCATATAGTGTCCACATAATACTGCATACACACACATATAATACTGCCATATAGTGTCCACATAATACTGCGTACACACACATATAATACTGCCATATAGTGTCCACATAATACTGCATACACACACATATAATACTGCCATATAGTGTCCACATAATACTGCGTACACACACATATAATACTGCCATATAGTGTCCACATAATACTGCATACACACACACATAATACTGCCATATAGTGTCCACATAATACTGCATACACACACATATAATACTGCCATATAGTGTCCACATAATACTGCGTACACACACATATAATACTGCCATATAGTGTCCACATAATACTGCATACACACACATATAATACTGCCATATAGTGTCCACATAATACTGCATACACACACATATAATACTGCCATATAGTGTCCACATAATACTGCGTACACACACATATAATACTGCCATATAGTGCCAACATAATACTGCATACACACACATATAATACTGCCATATAGTGTCCACATAATACTGCGTACACACACATATAATACTGCCATATAGTGTCCACATAATACTGCATACACACACATATAATACTGCCATATAGTGTCCACATAATACTGCATACACACACATATAATACTGCCATATAGTGCCCACATAATACTGCATACACACACATATAATACTGCCATATAGTGTCCACATAATACTGCATACACACACATATAATACTGCCATATAGTGTCCACATAATACTGCGTACACACACATATAATACTGCCATATAGTGCCAACATAATACTGCGTACACACATATAATACTGCCATATAGTGTCCACATAATACTGCATACACACACATATAATACTGCCATATAGTGCCAACATAATACTGCGTACACACATATAATACTGCCATATAGTGTCCACATAATACTGCGTACACACACATATAATACTGCCATATAGTGTCCACATAATACTGCGTACACACACATATAATACTGCCATATAGTGTCCACATAATACTGCATACACACACATATAATACTGCCATATAGTGCCAACATAATACTGCATACACACACATATAATACTGCCATATAGTGTCCACATAATACTGCGTACACACACATATAATACTGCCATATAGTGCCAACATAATACTGCGTACACACATATAATACTGCCATATAGTGTCCACATAATACTGCATACACACACATATAATACTGCCATATAGTGCCAACATAATACTGCGTACACACATATAATACTGCCATATAGTGTCCACATAATACTGCGTATACACACATATAATACTGCCATATAGTGTCCACATAATACTGCATACACACACATATAATACTGCCATATAGTGCCAACATAATACTGCATACACACACATATAATACTGCCATATAGTGTCCACATAATACTGCGTACACACATATAATACTGCCATATAGTGTCCACATAATACTGCATACACACACATATAATACTGCCATATAGTGTCCACATAATACTGCATACACACACATATAATACTGCCATATAGTGTCCACATAATACTGCGTACACACATATAATACTGCCATATAGTGTCCACATAATACTGCATACACACACATATAATACTGCCATATAGTGTCCACATAATACTGCGTACACACACATATAATACTGCCATATAGTGTCCACATAATACTGCGTACACACACATATAATACTGCCATATAGTGTGCACATAATACTGCGTACACACACATATAATACTGCCATATAGTGTCCACATAATACTGCGTACACACACATATAATACTGCCATATAGTGTCCACATAATACTGCATACACACACATATAATACTGCCATATAGTGTCCACATAATACTGCGTACACACACATATAATACTGCCATATAGTGTCCACATAATACTGCGTACACACACATATAATACTGCCATATAGTGTCCACATAATACTGCATACACACACATATAATACTGCCATATAGTGTCCACATAATACTGCCTACACACACATATAATACTGCCATATAGTGTCCACATAATACTGCGTACACACACATATAATACTGCCATATAGTGTCCACATAATACTGCATACACACACATAATACTGCCATATAGTGTCCACATAATACTGCGTACACACACATATAATACTGCCATATAGTGCCAACATAATACTGCGTACACACATATAATACTGCCATATAGTGTCCACATAATACTGCATACACACACATATAATACTGCCATATAGTGTCCACATAATACTGCATACACACACATATAATACTGCCATATAGTGTCCACATAATACTGCGCACACACACATATAATACTGCCATATAGTGTCCACATAATACTGCATACACACACATATAATACTGCCATATAGTGTCCACATAATACTGCATACACACACATATAATACTGCCATATAGTGTCCACATAATACTGCGTACACACACATATAATACTGCCATATAGTGCCCACATAATACTGCGTACACACACATATAATACTGCCATATAGTGTCCACATAATACTGCATACACACACATAATACTGCCATATAGTGTCCACATAATACTGCACACACACACATATAATACTGCCATATAGTGTCCACATAATACTGCATACACACTCATATAATACTGCCATATAGTGTCCACATAATACTGCGTACACACACATAATACTGCCATATAGTGTCCACATAATACTGCGTACACACACATATAATACTGCCATATAGTGTCCACATAATACTGCATACACACTCATATAATACTGCCATATAGTGTCCACATAATACTGCGTACACACACATAATACTGCCATATAGTGTCCACATAATACTGCATACACACACATATAATACTGCCATATAGTGTCCACATAATACTGCATACACACACATATAATACTGCCATATAGTGTCCACATAATACTGCATACACACACATATAATACTGCCATATAGTGTCCACATAATACTGCGTACACACACATATAATACTGCCATATAGTGTCCACATAATACTGCATACACACACATATAATACTGCCATATAGTGTCCACATAATACTGCATACACACACATATAATACTGCCATATAGTGTCCACATAATACTGCATACACACACATATAATACTGCCATATAGTGTCCACATAATACTGCGTACACACACATATAATACTGCCATATAGTGTCCACATAATACTGCGTACACACACATATAATACTGCCATATAGTGTCCACATAATACTGCGTACACACACATATAATACTGCCATATAGTGTCCACACAATACTGCGTACACACACATATAATACTGCCATATAGTGTCCACATAATACTGCGTACACACACATATAATACTGCCATATAGTGTCCACATAATACTGCGTACACACACATATAATACTGCCATATAGTGTCCACATAATACTGCGTACACACACATATAATACTGCCATATAGTGTCCACATAATACTGCATACACACACATATAATACTGCCATATAGTGTCCACATAATACTGCGTACACACACATATAATACTGCCATATAGTGTCCACATAATACTGCGTACACACACATATAATACTGCCATATAGTGTCCACATAATACTGCATACACACACATATAATACTGCCATATAGTGTCCACATAATACTGCCTACACACACATATAATACTGCCATATAGTGTCCACATAATACTGCATACACACACATATAATACTGCCATATAGTGTCCACATAATACTGCCTACACACACATATAATACTGCCATATAGTGTCCACATAATACTGCGTACACACACATATAATACTGCCATATAGTGTCCACATAATACTGCATACACACACATATAATACTGCCATATAGTGTCCACATAATACTGCATACACACACATATAATACTGCCATATAGTGTCCACATAATACTGCATACACACACATATAATACTGCCATATAGAGTCCACATAATACTGCATACACACACATATAATACTGCCATATAGTGTCCACATAATACTGCATACACACACATATAATACTGCCATATAGTGTCCACATAATACTGCGTACACACACATATAATACTGCCATATAGTGTCCACATAATACTGCGTACACACACATATAATACTGCCATATAGTGTCCACATAATACTGCGTACACACACATATAATACTGCCATATAGCGTCCACATAATACTGCGTACACACACATATAATACTGCCATATAGTGTCCACATAATACTGCGTATACACACACATATAATACTGCCATATAGTGCCCACATAATACTGCGTACACACACATATAATACTGCCATATAGTGCCCACATAATACTGCGTACACACACATATAATACTGCCATATAGTGTCCACATAATACTGCATACACACACATAATACTGCCATATAGTGTCCACATAATACTGCGTACACACACATATAATACTGCCATATAGTGTCCACATAATACTGCATACACACACATATAATACTGCCATATAGCGTCCACATAATACTGCGTACACACACATATAATACTGCCATATAGTGTCCACATAATACTGCGTACACACACATATAATACTGCCATATAGTGCCCACATAATACTGCGTACACACACATATAATACTGCCATATAGTGTCCACATAATACTGCGTACACACACATATAATACTGCCATATAGTGTCCACATAATACTGCATACACACACATAATACTGCCATATAGTGTCCACATAATACTGCATACACACACATAATACTGCCATATAGTGTCCACATAATACTGCATACACACACATATAATACTGCCATATAGTGTCCACATAATACTGCATACACACACATATAATACTGCCATATAGTGTCCACATAATACTGCGTACACACACATATAATACTGCCATATAGTGTCCACATAATACTGCGTACACACACATATAATACTGCCATATAGTGTCCACATAATACTGCGTACACACACATATAATACTGCCATATAGTGCCCACATAATACTGCGTACACACACATATAATACTGCCATATAGTGTCCACATAATACTGCGTACACACACATATAATACTGCCATATAGTGCCCACATAATACTGCGTACACACACATATAATACTGCCATATAGTGTCCACATAATACTGCATACACACACATAATACTGCCATATAGTGTCCACATAATACTGCATACACACACATAATACTGCCATATAGTGTCCACATAATACTGCATACACACACATATAATACTGCCATATAGTGTCCACATAATACTGCATACACACACATATAATACTGCCATATAGTGTCCACATAATACTGCGTACACACACACATAATACTGCCATATAGTGTCCACATAATACTGCATACACACACATATAATACTGCCATATAGTGTCCACATAATACTGCATACACACACATATAATACTGCCATATAGTGTCCACATAATACTGCGTACACACACATATAATACTGCCATATAGTGCCCACATAATACTGCGTACACACACATATAATACTGCCATATAGTGTCCACATAATACTGCGTACACACACATATAATACTGCCATATAGTGCCCACATAATACTGCGTACACACACATATAATACTGCCATATAGTGTCCACATAATACTGCATACACACACATAATACTGCCATATAGTGTCCACATAATACTGCATACACACACATAATACTGCCATATAGTGTCCACATAATACTGCATACACACACATATAATACTGCCATATAGTGTCCACATAATACTGCATACACACACATATAATACTGCCATATAGTGTCCACATAATACTGCGTACACACACATATAATACTGCCATATAGTGCCCACATAATACTGCATACACACACATATAATACTGCCATATAGTGTCCACATAATACTGCGTACACACACATATAATACTGCCATATAGTGTCCACATAATACTGCGTACACACACATATAATACTGCCATATAGTGTCCACATAATACTGCGTACACACACATATAATACTGCCATATAGTGTCCACATAATACTGCGTACACACACATATAATACTGCCATATAGTGTCCACATAATACTGCATACACACACATATAATACTGCCATATAGTGTCCACATAATACTGCGTACACACACATATAATACTGCCATATAGTGTCCACATAATACTGCATACACACATATAATACTGCCATATAGTGTCCACATAATACTGCGTACACACACATATAATACTGCCATATAGTGTCCACATAATACTGCATACACACACATATAATACTGCCATATAGTGTCCACATAATACTGCATACACACACATATAATACTGCCATATAGTGTCCACATAATACTGCATACACACACATATAATACTGCCATATAGTGTCCACATAATACTGCATACTCACACATATAATACTGCCATATAGTGTCCACATAATATTGCGTACACACACATATAATACTGCCATATAGTGTCCACATAATACTGCATACACACACATATAATACTGCCATATAGTGTCCACATAATACTGCATACACACACATATAATACTGCCATATAGTGTCCACATAATACTGCGTACACACACATATAATACTGCCATATAGTGTCCACATAATACTGCGTACACACACATATAATACTGCCATATAGTGTCCACATAATACTGCGTACACACACATATAATACTGCCATATAGTGTCCACATAATACTGCATACACACACATATAATACTGCCATATAGTGTCCACATAATACTGCCTACACACACATATAATACTGCCATATAGTGTCCACATAATACTGCGTACACACACATATAATACTGCCATATAGTGTCCACATAATACTGCATACACACACATAATACTGCCATATAGTGTCCACATAATACTGCGTACACACACATATAATACTGCCATATAGTGTCCACATAATACTGCATACACACACATATAATACTGCCATATAGTGTCCACATAATACTGCATACACACACATATAATACTGCCATATAGTGTCCACATAATACTGCATACACACACATATAATACTGCCATATAGTGTCCACATAATACTGCATACACACACATATAATACTGCCATATAGTGTCCACATAATACTGCATACACACACATATAATACTGCCATATAGTGTCCACATAATACTGCGTACACACACATATAATACTGCCATATAGTGTCCACATAATACTGCGTACACACACATATAATACTGCCATATAGTGTCCACATAATACTGCGTACACACACATATAATACTGCCATATAGTGTCCACATAATACTGCGTACACACACATATAATACTGCCATATAGTGTCCACATAATACTGCATACACACACATATAATACTGCCATATAGTGTCCACATAATACTGCGTACACACACATATAATACTGCCATATAGTGTCCACATAATACTGCATACACACACATATAATACTGCCATATAGTGTCCACATAATACTGCGTACACACACATATAATACTGCCATATAGTGTCCACATAATACTGCGTACACACACACATAATACTGCCATATAGTGTCCACATAATACTGCATACACACACATATAATACTGCCATATAGTGTCCACATAATACTGCATACACACACATATAATACTGCCATATAGTGCCCACATAATACTGCATACACACACATATAATACTGCCATATAGTGTCCACATAATACTGCATACACACACATATAATACTGCCATATAGTGTCCACATAATACTGCGTACACACACATATAATACTGCCATATAGTGTCCACATAATACTGCATACACACACATATAATACTGCCATATAGTGTCCACATAATACTGCGTACACACACATATAATACTGCCATATAGTGCCCACATAATACTGCGTACACACACATATAATACTGCCATATAGTGTCCACATAATACTGCATACACACATATAATACTGCCATATAGTGTCCACATAATACTGCATACACACACATATAATACTGCCATATAGTGTCCACATAATACTGCATACACACACATATAATACTGCCATATAGTGTCCACATAATACTGCATACACACACATATAATACTGCCATATAGTGCCCACATAATACTGCGTACAAACATATAATACTGCCATATAGTGCCAACATAAGGGTATGTGCCCACGTAGCGTTTTTCAAGCGGATATGCTGTGGAATTTCCGCAGCGTGAACGCTTATGAAACGCTATGTTATCCGCCCCCCATGGACCCCAATGTGATTACGCAAGTTCAATGCCCATGCTGCGGATTTTTCCGCTGCATTTTCCGCTGCCTTTGCAGTGCAATGAAAAAAGCAAGGCAATTCCGCACGCGTTTATCCGGGAGAGGACATGCAGAAATGAAGCAGAAAATTTCTGCTTCATTTCCGCAGCGTGGGCACATAGCCTTATACTGCACACACATATAACACGGCCATATTGTGCCCACATTGTGCAGCTTTACTCCACAGATTCAGCTGGGCCAGTGAGTACAGGAGGGTTTTCCATCGCCAGGGCGCTCAGGACACAGTAAGTTTCCCGTCTGCACAAGCCGCACTCATGAACTCCTCCTCATCCGTGGACTCCTGAAGGAGCCATGATTCTCAGTGCACACAGACGCTGCGGTACCACCGCGCGGGTGCAGGACATTGCGCCGTCACCATCTCATCTAGAATGCAGGATATTTGTGTCGTCTATTACTGAGATTTCACCGCATGGCGATGAAATGACAGCGTGCTCTGCGAAACACAAGGCGCCACGTGCAGGAAGGTGCAGAGTCAGCATGAAGTCCAGAGTATGAAATAATATTTCCAGAGAGACCAGGGATTATGTGTCACCAGACTAAAATAAGTCAGAGAAACACGAGCTCCAGCAGACGTCCCGCAGCTCGCACTTACAGTGCACCTATCGCCATCTTCCCTATTTTCACATGAATCAATAGTGTACAGTGAGATAACGAGCTGCAAGCTCCATCTTACCACAGAAGTATCTCCACATATCAGAGAAATGCCACCGTCTACAAGAGCTCAGAGTCCCTGCACTCACTGACAACGGTCTACAGAGCAGAGACGCAATCAGGCTGTGAGCGGCGTTCACACACATCTTCATCCAGCAAGGATTCTGCTATCCAACACCAGCACCTACCTAACAGATTCACACCGCAATTCTCCATGCGCTTAAACGGGATTACATTCTCCAAGTTTCCTCATACTCTCGCTGTTACAGCTTCTGTGTTAGTTCACGCTCACACTCACAGTAACATGTTTCCATGTTACACCCTGCTCGTTCTCACACTGTCCATGTTGCTCCGCACTCCTTCTCACTTTTTCCATGTTGCTCCGTGCTCCTTGTCACTTTTTCCATGTTGCTCCTTCTTCTTCTCACACTGTCCAAATAGCTCCATGCTACTTCTCACATGTTCCATGTTGCTCCATCTGACTTTCTCCATGTTGCCCCGTGTTCCGTCTCACTTTTTCCATGTTGCTCCGCGCTCCTTCTCACTTTTTCCATGTTGCTCTGCGCTCCTTCTCACTTTTTCCATGTTGCTCCACGCTCCTTCTCACTTTTTCCATGTTGCTCTGCGCTCCTTCTCACTTTTTCCATGTTGCTCCTTCTCACTTTTTCCATGTTGCTCCGCGCTCCTTCTCACTTTTTCCATGTTGCTCCGCGCTCGTTCTCACACTGTCCATGTTGCTCCGTGCTCCTTGTCACTTTTTCCATGTTGCTCCGCACTCCTTCTCACTTTTTCCATGTTGCTCCGTGCTCCTTGTCACTTTTTCCATGTTGCTCCATTCTCCTTCTCACACTGTCCAAATAGCTCCATGCTACTTCTCACTTTTTCCGTGTTGCTCCATGCTTCTCACATGTTCCATGTTGCTCCATCTGACTTTCTCCATGTTGCCCCGTGTTCCGTCTCACTTTTTCCATGTTGCTCCTTCTCACTTTTTCCATGTTGCTCCGTGATCCTTCTCACTTTTTCCATGTTGCTCTGCGCTCCTTCTCACTTTTTCCATGTTGCTCCACGCTCCTTCTCACTTTTTCCATGTTGCTCCGCACTCCTTCTCACTTTTTCCATGTTGCGCCTTCTCACTTTTTCCATGTTGCTCCGCGCTCCTTCTCACTTTTTCCATGTTGCTCCATGCTCGTTCTCACACTGTCCATGTTGCTCCGTGCTCCTTGTCACTTTTTCCATGTTGCTCCGCGCTCCTTCTCACTTTTTCCATGTTGCTCCGCGCTCGTTCTCACACTGTCCATGTTGCTCCGTGCTCGTTCTCACACTGTCCATGTTGCTCCGTGCTCCTTGTCACTTTTTCCATGTTGCTCCGCACTCCTTCTCACTTTTTCCATGTTGCTCCGTGCTCCTTGTCACTTTTTCCATGTTGCTCCATTCTCCTTCTCACACTGTCCAAATAGCTCCATGCTACTTCTCACTTTTTCCGTGTTGCTCCATGCTTCTCACATGTTCCATGTTGCTCCATCTGACTTTCTCCATGTTGCCCCGTGTTCCGTCTCACTTTTTCCATGTTGCTCCTTCTCACTTTTTCCATGTTGCTCCGTGATCCTTCTCACTTTTTCCATGTTGCTCTACGCTCCTTCTCACTTTTTCCATGTTGCTCCACGCTCCTTCTCACTTTTTCCATGTTGCTCCGCGCTCCTTCTCACTTTTTCCATGTTGCTCCTTCTCACTTTTTCCATGTTGCTCCGCACTCCTTCTCACTTTTTCCATGTTGCTCCGTGCTCCTTGTCACTTTTTCCATGTTGCTCCTTCTCCTTCTCACACTGTCCAAATAGCTCCATGCTACTTCTCACATGTTCCATGTTGCTCCATCTGACTTTCTCCATGTTGCCCCGTGTTCCGTCTCACTTTTTCCATGTTGCTCCTTCTCACTTTTTCCATGTTGCTCCGTGATCCTTCTCACTTTTTCCATGTTGCTCTGCGCTCCTTCTCACTTTTTCCATGTTGCTCCACGCTCCTTCTCACTTTTTCCATGTTGCTCTGCGCTCCTTCTCACTTTTTCCATGTTGCTCCTTCTCACTTTTTCCATGTTGCTCCGCGCTCCTTCTCACTTTTTCCATGTTGCTCCGCGCTCGTTCTCACACTGTCCATGTTGCTCCGTGCTCCTTGTCACTTTTTCCATGTTGCTCCGCGCTCCTTCTCACTTTTTCCATGTTGCTCCTTCTCACTTTTTCCATGTTGCTCCGCGCTCCTTCTCACTTTTTCCATGTTGCTCCGTGCTCGTTCTCACACTGTCCATGTTGCTCCGTGCTCCTTGTCACTTTTTCCATGTTGCTCCGTGCTCCTTGTCACTTTTTCCATGTTGCTCCATTCTCCTTCTCACACTGTCCAAATAGCTCCATGCTACTTCTCACTTTTTCCGTGTTGCTCCATGCTTCTCACATGTTCCATGTTGCTCCATCTGACTTTCTCCATGTTGCCCCGTGTTCCGTCTCACTTTTTCCATGTTGCTCCTTCTCACTTTTTCCATGTTGCTCCGTGATCCTTCTCACTTTTTCCATGTTGCTCTGCGCTCCTTCTCACTTTTTCCATGTTGCTCCACGCTCCTTCTCACTTTTTCCATGTTGCTCCGCGCTCCTTCTCACTTTTTCCATGTTGCTCCTTCTCACTTTTTCCATGTTGCTCCGCGCTCCTTCTCACTTTTTCCATGTTGCTCCGTGCTCGTTCTCACACTGTCCATGTTGCTCCGTGCTCCTTGTCACTTTTTCCATGTTGCTCCGCGCTCCTTCTCACTTTTTCCATGTTGCTCCGCGCTCCTTCTCACTTTTTCCATGTTGCTCCGTGCTCGTTCTCACTGTCCATGTTGCTCCGTGCTCCTTGTCACTTTTTCCATGTTGCTTCGCACTCCTTCTCACTTTTTCCATGTTGCTCCGTGCTCCTTGTCACTTTTTCCATGTTGCTCCATTCTCCTTCTCACACTGTCCAAATAGCTCCATGCTACTTCTCACTTTTTCCGTGTTGCTCCATGCTTCTCACATGTTCCATGTTGCTCCATCTGACTTTCTCCATGTTGCCCCGTGTTCCGTCTCACTTTTTCCATGTTGCTCCTTCTCACTTTTTCCATGTTGCTCCGTGATCCTTCTCACTTTTTCCATGTTGCTCTGCGCTCCTTCTCACTTTTTCCATGTTGCTCCGCGCTCCTTCTCACTTTTTCCATGTTGCTCCTTCTCACTTTTTCCATGTTGCTCCGCGCTCCTTCTCACTTTTTCCATGTTGCTCCGTGCTCGTTCTCACACTGTCCATGTTGCTCCGTGCTCCTTGTCACTTTTTCCATGTTGCTCCGCGCTCCTTCTCACTTTTTCCATGTTGTTCCACGCTCCTTCTCACTTTTTCCATGTTGCTCCGCGCTCCTTCTCACTTTTTCCATGTTGCTCCGTGCTCGTTCTCACACTGTCCATGTTGCTCCGTGCTCCTTGTCACTTTTTCCATGTTGCTTCGCACTCCTTCTCACTTTTTCCATGTTGCTCCGCACTCCTTCTCACTTTTTCCATGTTGCTCCGCGCTCCTTCTCACTTTTTCAATGTTGCTCCGCGATCCTTCTCACTTTTTCCATGTTGCTCCATTCTCCTTCTCACACTGTCCAAATAGCTCCATGCTACTTCTCACTTTTTCCGTGTTGCTCCATGCTTCTCACATGTTCCATGTTGCTCCATCTGACTTTTTCCATGTTGCCCCGTGTTCCGTCTCACTTTTTCCGTGTTGCTCCGTGCTCCTTCTCACTTTTTCCATGTTGCTCCGTGATCCTTCTCACTTTTTCCATGTTGCTCCGCGCTCCTTCTCACTTTTTCCATGTTGCTCCGCGCTCCTTCTCACTTTTTCCATGTTGCTCCTTCTCACTTTTTCCATGTTGCTCCGCGCTCCTTCTCACTTTTTCCATGTTACTCCGCGCTCCTTCTCACTTTTTCCATGTTGCCCCGCGCTCCTTCTCACTTTTTCCATGTTGCTCCGCGCTCCTTCTCACTTTTTCCATGTTGCTCCGTGCCCCTTCTCACTTTTTCCATGTTGCTCCTTCTCACTTTTTCCATGTTGCCCCGCGCTCCTTCTCACTTTTTCCATGTTGCTCCTTCTCACTTTTTCCATGTTGCTCCGCGCTCCTTCTCACTTTTTCCATGTTGGGCTCCGCGCTCCTTCTCACTTTTTCCATGTTGCTCCACGCTCCTTCTCACTTTTTCCATGTTGCTCCGCGCTCCTTCTCACTTTTTCCATGTTGCTTCGTGCTCCTTCTCACTTTTTCCATGTTGGGCTCCGCGCTCCTTCTCACTTTTTCCATGTTGCTCCGCGCTCCTTCTCACTTTTTCCATGTTGGGCTCCGCGCTCCTTTTCACTTTCTCCATGTTGCTCTGCGCTCCTTCTCACTTTTTCCATGTTGCTCCGTGCTCCTTCTCACTTTTTCCATGTTGCTCCGCGCTCCTTCTCACTTTTTCCATGTTGCTCCGCGCTCCTTCTCACTTTTT
The DNA here is from genome assembly GCF_046119375.1 of Phyllobates terribilis. Lineage (NCBI taxonomy): Eukaryota > Metazoa > Chordata > Amphibia > Anura > Dendrobatidae > Phyllobates > Phyllobates terribilis. The sequence goes on from NW_027362768.1 coordinate 398,000,429, forward strand.
CCATGTTGGGCTCCACGCTCCTTCTCACTTTTTCCATGTTGCTCTGCGCTCCTTCTCACTTTTTCCATGTTGCTCCGTGCTCCTTCTCACTTTTTCCATGTTGCTCCGTGCTCCTTCTCAGTTTTTCCATGTTGCTCCGCACTCCTTCTCACTTTTTCCATGTTGCTCCGCACTCCTTCTCACTTTTTCCATGTTGCTCCGCACTCCTTCTCACTTTTTCCATGTTGCTCCACGCTCCTTCTCACTTTTTCTATGTTGCTCCGCGCTCCTTCTCACTTTTTCTATGTTGCTCCGCGCTCCTTCTCACTTTTTCCATGTTGCTCCGTGCTCCTTCTCAGTTTTTCCATGTTGCTCCGCACTCCTTCTCACTTTTTCCATGTTGCTCCGCGCTCCTTCTCACTTTTCCTATGTTGCTCCGCGCTCCTTCTCACTTTTTCTATGTTGCTCCGCGCTCCTTCTCACTTTTTCCATGTTGCTCCGCGCTCCTTCTCACTTTTTCTATGTTGCTCCGCGCTCCTTCTCACTTTTTCTATGTTGCTCCGCGCTCCTTCTCACTTTTTCCATGTTGCTCCGCGCTCCTTCTCACTTTTTCTATGTTGCTCCGCGCTCCTTCTCACTTTTTCTATGTTGCTCCGCGCTCCTTCTCACTTTTTCCATGTTGCTGCACGCTCCTACGCTCCTACTACGGGGAACAGAACGCAATGATCATAAGAAAAAAGGAAACTTAACTCAGTGAAAACCTGGATCGGGACAAAACGATAACCCTTTGGACAGAAGGGAAGTTTCATGTTCAGAGATATACTGGATATATCAACTAAATACTTTGAAACCTTGGGGTCTCAATGAAATATCAGAGGTTTTTATTTGAAGGCACTGACAAATATAATTTACCTCTACATGGTCAGGAACATATGTCTTGGCTTGTTCTTGATCCACTGTCCCGATCCAGGTTTTCACGGAGTTAAGTTTCCTTTCTTCTTATGATCATTGCGTTCTGTTCCCCGTAGTTGGCACCATTCCCAGGACACTGTCAGTGCTCATCACACCACCTAGTGGACATTAATGCGCACGACTATTCTCTAGTACTACACCGGTAATATGGACACACTCCTAAAGAAATTATTCATGTTGCAGATACGATCACATATTCTATTATAAGAAGAATTAAAATTACAATTATTTTGTTTCGTATGTCCATATAAGTTAGATAGATCATCTAATATCCGTTTATTACTTCCTATCAGAACACGATCAATCACAATACACATGAGCCCCCGCGGCTGAGAGGGTTGTACCATGATTAGGATCTAAACATGATCCAGTTGATTGCAATACAGCAGGTTCAATTCCCGCCTCAGGAATTATACATATATATAATTTTTAAATTATTTATTATATTTTTTTTGCATTGAACTTTATCGGTTTTTAATTAATTTTTAATCATACTAGCAATATTTTATTCCCGACGCATATATACATTGATGGATACTCAAATGTATGCCTTTTTATTGATTGTATTTTTCTGCCTTAACGGACACATTGTTTTGGCGCCAGTTTTTTTCACATTTTTTGTATATATATGTCCACTCCTTGCTATACCTGACACAAGCTATGCCCTGATGAAGTGGACAGGACGTCCACGAAACGCGTCTGATTTTAGCTTCTAAATAAATGGACTCTTAACCAAGCACTGGGTATTGCATCCCTTCTTCTGACCCGGAGGAGCGCGGAATCATTGGCATTTTCTTGCATCCACAACTTATGGTACTCGGACCCTAGAGGTTTGGTGTCTCCTGCAGCGCTCCATTATACCATCATATCAGTTGTGCATTTCACAACTCACCAAGGTGAGCATCCTTTTTCCTTTTTTCCACTACTTGTCTGGGTAACAGCGCTATTGGCGCCCCCTCTCCATCTTATTGCTCCGTGCTCCTTTTCACCTTTTCCATGCTGCTCTGTGCTCCTTCTCACCTTTTCCTTGTTGCTCCGTGCTCCTTTTCACCTTTCCATGCTGTTTCATGCTTCTTCTCACATTTTCCATGCTGTTCTGTGCTCTTTGCCACTTTTTCCTTGTTGCTCTGTGCTCCTTTTCACCTTTTCCATGCTGTTTCATGCTCCTTCTCACATTTCCCATGCTGCTCTGTTCTCCTTGTCACTTTTTCCATGTTGCTCTGTGCTCTCACCTTTTCCATGCTGCTCTGTGCTCCTTCTCACATTTCCCATGCTGCTCTGTGCTCCTTCTCACCTTTTCCTTGTTGCTCCATGCTCCTTTTCACCTTTTCCATGCTGTTTCATGCTCCTTCTCACATTTTCCATGCTGTTCTGTGCTCTTTGTCACTTTTCCCTTGTTGCTCCGTGCTCCTTTTCACCTTTTCCATGCTGTTTCATGCTCCTTCTCACATTTCCCATGCTGCTCTGTGCTCCTTCTCACTTTTCCCTTGTTGCTCCGTGCTCCTTTTCACCTTTTCCTTGTTGCTCCGTGCTCCTTTTCACCTTTTCCATGCTGTTTCATGCTTCTTCTCACATTTTCCATGCTGTTCCGTGCTCTTTGTCACTTTTTCCATGCTGCTCTGTGCTCCTTCTCACCTTTTCCTTGTTGCTCCGTGCTCCTTTTCACCTTTTCCATGCTGTTTCATGCTTCTTCTCACATTTTCCATGCTGTTCCGTGCTCTTTGTCACTTTTTCCATGCTGCTCTGTGCTCCTTCTCACTTTTTCCTTGTTGCTCCGTGCTCCTTTTCACCTTTTCCATGCTGTTTCATGCTCCTTCTCACATTTCCCATGCTGCTCTGTTCTCCTTGTCACTTTTTCCATGTTGCTCTGTGCTCTCACCTTTTCCATGCTGCTCTGTGCTCCTTCTCACATTTCCCATGCTGCTCTGTGCTCCTTCTCACCTTTTCCTTGTTGCTCCGTGCTCCTTTTCACCTTTTCCATGCTGTTTCATGCTCCTTCTCACATTTTCCATGCTGTTCTGTGCTCTTTGTCACTTTTCCCTTGTTGCTCCGTGCTCCTTTTCACCTTTTCCATGCTGTTTCATGCTCCTTCTCACATTTCCCATGCTGCTCTGTGCTCCTTCTCACTTTTCCCTTGTTGCTCCGTGCTCCTTTTCACCTTTTCCTTGTTGCTCCGTGCTCCTTTTCACCTTTTCCATGCTGTTTCATGCTTCTTCTCACATTTTCCATGCTGTTCCGTGCTCTTTGTCACTTTTTCCATGCTGCTCTGTGCTCCTTCTCACCTTTTCCTTGTTGCTCCGTGCTCCTTTTCACCTTTTCCATGCTGTTTCATGCTTCTTCTCACATTTTCCATGCTGTTCCGTCCTCTTTGTCACTTTTTCCATGCTGCTCTGTGCTCCTTCTCACTTTTTCCTTGTTGCTCCGTGCTCCTTTTCACCTTTTCCATGCTGTTTCATGCTCCTTCTCACATTTTCCATGCTGCTCTGTGCTCCTTCTCACCTTTTCCTTGTTGCTCCGTGCTCCTTTTCACCTTTTCCATGCTGTTTCATGCTTCTTCTCACATTTTCCATGCTGTTCCGTGCTCTTTGTCACTTTTTCCATGTTGCTCTGTGCTCCTTTTCACCTTTTCCATGCTGTTTCATGCTCCTTCTCACATTTCCCATGTGGCTCCGTGCTCTTTGTCACTTTTCCCTTGTTGCTCCGTGCTCCTTTTCACCTTTTCCATGCTGTTTCATGCTCCTTCTCACATTTCCCATGCTGCTCCGTTCTCCTTGTCACTTTTTCCATGTTGCTCTGTGCTCTCACCTTTTCCATGCTGTCCCGTGCTCTCACTCATGGGTGTATGCATTCAGTGCTGTTTCCTGCTCCTCTTCTTGGATCTACATCTTGGAGATATTTGGCAGATGGAGAGGCTCTCAGCAGAATCCAACCTTCCATTCCCAGCTGCTTAATATAGTGACAGCTCCGTCTGATCAGTGGGTAGTGGGGAGTGCGGGTGACAGGATCTGTGCTAGTCCTTCCCACTCAACACCTTGAAGATAAAGAGATGCTGACAAGTCTGGAAAAGATTTTCATTTCTTCCAATTTAAATGTTATATTTGAAGTCGAGCGCACATCAGAGTGGAGTGTGTACAAGGGTCAGACTGTAGAGCGGGCAGCCGACATCAAGAAGGATCAGGTCCGCTGACAGCGCGTCTCACCCCCCCAAGACATAATCCAGGGGATCCACCATAATAAGTATGAAATAGATGATACGTAATACATGAAAAACATGGTGAACTGATGTTTGCTCTAAGTAATACGTCTCTGACTCCTTACGCCAGAAATTGACATCTTTGCCTTATTTGAGCAGGCGAATATCTGTACGACAAAAAAAAAAGCACCCGTTTTGGAGAGGATAATGGCCGCCCTTCAACCAAAATCTCGCTCACTTCTCTTCACTTACCCAAAATGTCGATACAAGTAAATATTCTAATTTTAGTGCAAATATGACGCGCGCAAAAATGTATATCAGATAATTGGTGCTACGCAGGTGATAAGTCTCCCCGATGTCTTCACACACAAGCTACGACCAAATCTACAATCACTAATCAGGTAAAGTCGCCGGCTCCAATCCTGAGGCTGCACTACTGGAAGAAGAGATCCACCCCTGGAACTACATCTGTCCTTGGGGCAGGAGTGTGTGAACAACGACGTGAACTCTGCCTCCATGAGAACACTACAAGCACCACAAATCTGAAGGGGAGGCAGCACCAGAATGTAAGCCACTGTACACGGGTGACTCTGGAGAGGAGTGGGGGTGTGAAGACCCGGGGTCTTCCGTGGGCGTAATGCTACTAATACAACACAGGGTGAGGGTAAAACAGTGTGACAATACTTTACTGAACCACAAAGTGGAGAATAATCACACAGAACAGTCCCAGCTAATACCCAAGATGGTGCAAAACTACACAGTCTCACCCTTCCTTCTCCACCCGCCTGGGATAGAGCAGCTACGACTTTGGAGACTTCTTGGGCCGACTACCTCAACCAGTGGCTCCCCCGCTTCTGGCGGGCCCCCACAGAGAGGAGGTAGAAGCAAGCTTAGGAAGCTAGCAGTCCATCGAGGTACAAGGTCAGGAGGCCCGAGGGTCCCACCCTGGCCTCTCCGAGAGTTTCCATAGTGCCAGGCGACCGGATGGGTCCCTCCTGGCAACCTAAAACAACATATCCCTGGGGCCAGGTGACTTCTTCGTCCCACACTGGTCTCCCCAACATGTATCTATGTCTCTCTGATGGTCAGTGGAGCAGATCTGAATCTTTCCAATCAGGGCCAGTACCCTTAGACTAGAATCATATAGAATACAAATCTGTGTCTCTTTGGAAGCCATGCAATCCATCTACTTTCCTGAAGGATGTCTCTAATTCTCCTTGTAAAGTCTTTCTGATGTTCCTTGATTCTGCTTGCAGCACCACAGACATCCCTGTTTATATTTACATTTGTGTAAGGTCATCAGTCACAGGTCAGAGGTAAAGGTGCATGGCTCACCAGATCTCATTGCTTGAGCTAATCAATTTAAATAGTTGGTATCACAGGGGCTATTGTAAATACACATCTAGCTGACTTTTAGTAAAAAAAATTCATTAGCATAGTAAACATGATTGTTTCCAAACTAATAGAATGCAACATTCAGGGTTATACAAATACTGGTCTGTTCTTATTGACCAGGCACAAATACACAAAGAGAATAGGGAATTTCTCTTCGAATAACAAATCTAAACGTCTGGCTTAAGATTTTAGGCTGTATCGTCACAGGGGGTCTTCAGGATGGCTGATGATTATGGGGGTCGCTGAGCAGTAGGGTATAAGCCACTGTACACTGGTGACTCTGGAGACGAGTGGGGGTCTTCAGGATGGCTAATGATTATGGGGGTCTCTGAGCAGTAGGATATAAGCCACTGTACACGGTGACTCTGAAGAGAGGAGTGGGGGTCTTCAGGATATGTGATAGTACTGCAGGGGGCTTTGATGATTGATACGGTCATCAGTTTTACAGATTTAGTACACGTGACTGCACAGATCTGTGAAATCTCCAGCATGTCAGATATTTTGTAATAAAAGGTCATAAGAGAAGCCGACAGCAGGAGGACTGTCCTTACAGAGAACTTGGGGATCCGGCTGTTGGGGTGTGAAGACCTTGAATCACTGCTCTGCTTGGATCTCTAGCAGAATGTTCAAGAAAGTCTCGGCAGTGACGTTCAGCTATAATAATCACCATCATTCTTCACATTTGACAGACAGCCAGACTCCAGTGCTCGGAAACAGTCATAGGGAGATCTGACTAACAGCCAGGAGTCTCTGAAGAAAAGCCAAGCTCCAGTCTCAGAACACAATTTATAGAGGTATCCAACCAGAAACAGTGCAGGGACACGATCTTATAGGAAGCTTCGACCATCAGACAGAAGAAGAGCCAGGCTCCAGTACTGGGACACGATCTTATAGGAAGCTTCGACCATCAGACAGAAGAAGAGCCAGGCTCCAGTGCCAGGACATGATCTTATAGGAAGCTTCGACCATCAGACAGAAGAAGAGCCAGGCTCCAGTGCCGGGACACGATCTTATAGGAAGATTCCACCATCAGACAGAAGAAGAGCCAGGCTCCAGTGCCAGGACACGATCTTATAGGAAGCTTTGACCATCAGACAGAAGAAGAGCCAGGCTCCAGTGCCGGGACACGATCTTATAGGAAGATTCCACCATCAGACAGAAGAAGAGCCAGGCTCCAGTGCCGGGACAAGATCTTATAGGAAGCGTCGATCATCAGACAGAAGAAGAGCCAGGCTCCAGTGCCAGGACACGATCTTATAGGAAGATTCCACCATCAGGCAGAAGAAGAGCCAGGCTCCAGTGCCAGGACACGATCTTATAGGAAGCGTAGATCATCAGACAGAAGAAGAGCCAGGCTCCAGTGCCAGGACATGATCTTATAGGAAGCGTCGACCATCAGACAGAAGAAGAGCCAGGCTCCAGTGCCAGGACATGATCTTAAAGGAAGATTCCACCATCAGACAGAAGAAGAGCCAGGCTCCAGTGCCAGGACACAATCTTATAGGAAGATTCCACCATCAGACAGAAGAAGATCCAGGCTCCAGTGCCAGGACACGATCTTATAGGAAGCGTCGACCATCAGACAGAAGAAGAGCCAGGCTCCAGTGCCGGGACACGATCTTATAGGAAGCATCGACCATCAGACAGAAGAAGAGCCAGGCTCCAGTGCCAGGACACGATCTTATAGGAAGCGTCGACCATCAGACAGAAGAAGAGCCAGGCTCCAGTCCCGGGACACGATCTTATAGGACGCTTCGCCCATCAGACAGAAGAAGAGCCAGGCTCCAGTGCAGGGACACAATCTTATAGGAAGAATCAACCATCATACAGAAGAGCCAGGCTCCAGTGCCGGGACATGATCTTATAGGAAGCGTCGATCATCAAACAGAAGAAGAGCCAGGCTCCAGTGCCGGGACACGATCTTTTAGGAAGCGTCGATCAGCAAACAGAAGAAGAGCCAGGCTCCAGTGCCAGGACACGATCTTATAGTAAGCGTCGATCATCAAACAGAAGAAGAGCCAGGCTCCAGTGCCGGGACACGATCTTATAGGAAGCGTTGACCATCAGACAGAAGAAGAGCCAGGCTCCAGTGCCGGGACACGATCTTATAGGAAGCGTCGACCATCAGACAGAAGAAGAGCCAGGCTCCAGTGCCAGGACACGATCTTATAGGAAGCGTCGACCATCAGACAGAAGAAGAGCCAGGCTCCAGTCCCGGGACACGATCTTATAGGACGCTTCGCCCATCAGACAGAAGAAGAGCCAGGCTCCAGTGCAGGGACACAATCTTATAGGAAGAATCAACCATCATACAGAAGAGCCAGGCTCCAGTGCCGGGACATGATCTTATAGGAAGCGTCGATCATCAAACAGAAGAAGAGCCAGGCTCCAGTGCCGGGACACGATCTTTTAGGAAGCGTCGATCAGCAAACAGAAGAAGAGCCAGGCTCCAGTGCCAGGACACGATCTTATAGGAAGCGTCGATCATCAAACAGAAGAAGAGCCAGGCTCCAGTGCCGGGACACAAACTTATAAGAAGCTTCGACCATCAGACAGAAGAAGAGCCAGGCTCCAGTCCCGGGACACGATGTTATAGGAAGCTTTGCCCATCAGACAGAAGAAGAGCCAGGCTCCAGTGCAGGGACACAATCTTATAGGAAGAATCAACCATCATACAGAAGAGCCAGGCTCCAGTGCCGGGACATGATCTTATAGGAAGATTCCACCATCAGACAGAAGAAGATCCAGGCTCCAGTGCCGGGACACAATCTTATAGGAAGCGTCGACCATCAGACAGAAGAAGAGCCAGGCTCCAGTCCCGGGACACGATCTTATAGGAAGCTTCGCCCATCAGACAGAAGAAGAGCCAGGCTCCAGTACTGGGACACGATTTTATAGGAAGATTTAACCATCATACAGAAGAGCCAGGCTCCAGTGCCGGGACATGATCTTATAGGAAGATTCAACCATCATACAGAAGAGCCAGGCTCCAGTGCCGGAACAAGATCTTACAGGAAGATTCCACCATCAGACAGAAGAAAAGCCAGGCTCCAGTGCCGGGACACGATCTTATAGGAAGCGTCGACCATCAGACAGAAGAAGAGCCAGGCTCCAGTGCCAGGACACGATCTTATAGGAAGCGTCGATCATCAGACAGAAGAAGAGCCAGGCTCCAGTGTCGGGACATGATCTTATAGGAAGGGTCAACCATCAGACAGAAGAAGAGCCAGGCTCGAGTGCTGGGACACGATCTTATAGGAAGCGTCGACCATCAGACAGAAGAAGAGCCAGGCTCCAGCGCCAGGACATGATCTTATAGGAAGCGTTGACCATCAGACAGAAGAAGAGCCAGGCTCCAGTGCCAGGACAGAATCTTATAGGAAGGGTCGATCATCAGACAGAAGAAGAGCCAGGCTCCAGTGCCAGGACATGATCTTATAGGAAGCGTCGACCATCAGACAGAAGAAGAACCAGGCTCCAGTGCCGGGACATGATCTTATAGGAAGATTCCACCATCAGACAGAAGAAGAGCCAGGCTCCAGTGCCAGGACACAATCTTATAGGAAGATTCCACCATCAGACAGAAGAAGATCCAGGCTCCAGTGCCAGGACACGATCTTATAGGAAGCGTCGATCATCAGGCAGAAGAAGAGCCAGGCTCCAGTGCCAGGACACGATCTTATAGGAAGCGTCGACCATCAGACAGAAGAAGAGCCAGGCTCCAGTGCCAGGACATGATCTTATAGGAAGATTCCACCATCAGACAGAAGAAGAGCCAGGCTCCAGTGCCAGGACACAATCTTATAGGAAGATTCCACCATCAGACAGAAGAAGATCCAGGCTCCAGCGCCAGGACACGATCTTATAGGAAGCGTCGACCATCAGACAGAAGAAGAGCCAGGATCCAGTGCCGGGACACGATCTTATAGGAAGCGTCGACCATCAGACAGAAGAAGAGCCAGGCTCCAGTCCCGGGACACGATCTTATAGGATGCTTCGCCCATCAGACAGAAGAAGAGCCAGGCTCCAGTGCAGGGACACAATCTTATAGGAAGAATCAACCATCATACAGAAGAGCCAGGCTCCAGTGCCGGGACATGATCTTATAGGAAGATTCCACCATCAGACAGAAGAAGATCCAGGCTCCAGTGCCAGGACACGATCTTTTAGGAAGCGTCGATCATAAAACAGAAGAAGAGCCAGGCTCCAGTGCCGGGACACGATCTAATAGGAAGCGTCGACCATCAGACAGAAGAAGAGCCAGGCTCCAGTGCCAGGACACGATCTTATAGGAAGCGTCGATCATCAAACAGAAGAAGAGCCAGGCTCCAGTGCTAGGACACGATCTTATAGGAAGCGTCGACCATCAGACAGAAGAAGAGCCAGGCTCCAGTGCCGGGACACAAACTTATAAGAAGCTTCGACCATCAGACAGAAGAAGAGCCAGGCTCCAGTGCCAGGACACGATCTTATAGGAAGCATCGACCATCTGACAGAAGAAGAGCCAGGCTCCAGTGCCAGGACACGATCTTATAGGAAGCTACGACCAGACAGAAGAAGAGCGAGGCTCCAGTGCCAGGACACGATCTTATAGGAAGCTACGACCAGACAGAAGAAGAGCCAGGCTCCAGTGCCAGGACACGATCTTATAGGAAGCTTCGACCATCAGACAGAAGAAGAGCCAGGCTCCAGTGCCGGGACACGATCTTATAGGAAGCTTCGACCATCAGACAGAAGAAGAGCCAGGCTCCCCAGTGCCGGGACACGATCTTATAGGAAGATTCCACCATCAGACAGAAGAAGAGCCAGGCTCCAGTGCCAGGACACAATCTTATAGGAAGATTCCACCATCAGACAGAAGAAGAGCCAGGCTCCAGTGCCAGGACACAATCTTATAGGAAGATTCCACCATCAGACAGAAGAAGAGCCAGGCTCCAGTGCCAGGACACAATCTTATAGGAAGATTCCACCATCAGACAGAAGAAGAGCCAGGCTCCAGTGCCAGGACACAATCTTATAGGAAGATTCCACCATCAGACAGAAGAAGAGCCAGGCTCCAGTGCTGGGACACAATTCCTCCACTCAGTGCGTCTTGGACGCAGTGACTGACAACTCAGTTGTCCAATCTGAAGTGTTCCCTGTTCTAAGTGATTACTCCGTTACTAAGCTGAGCTGTCAGTCCCAGATGTTTTCCTTGTATTCCTGTGCTCTGTTTGTTGATCTATTGCTGCCTGACCTTGGACCTCGTTCTGACCGTTTGCCTAGCCCCTTTGTTCTGATCCGACATCTTCCTGGTATTCTGACCTCGGATCGTGACTTGACTTTGCCTTTGTGTTACACCTCTAGTTTATGACGTGCTCACGGCGTGTTCGTATGTAGTGACTAGATGATACGTGTAACACTGCCATGTGTATAAACGGCGTGGAGGGAGAAGCGGTGTCGGTGCTGGTTATTTTCTGGAGTACAGAGCCGCATGAAAGTGAAGACTCCTTGGAGCGCAGCGAGGGCCTGTGAAAAGCAGAGCAGAGACGCAGCAGCAGATGTGGTGGATCTCCTGCGCCCTGTGATCCCCCGTCCACAGCCGCCAGATAGCGGAGGATAGGCCTGTGCTCGGGAGCTGCAGCTTCTATCACATTTTCTGCCGCAGTCAATTCCTGAAATTTCCTCCAACCTCAGAAAAATCTTAAAAAAACAAAACAAAACAGGAAGAAAGTCAAATCGTCTGATGAGTGAGCGATGAGATGGCGGCTGCACGCACTGCCGAGGTGCAGAGAGCACTACTACCACCACTGCCCTAGAATTGCCAGGCACTATAGTGGCAGCCGGTCACAACCCCCCGGCGTCAGCCTGCACCGTGTGAAAACGGCCGCTGATTAACCCTACAAGTCCTGGATCCTACAGCTTAGCAGTGAGACACGTGAGGCACTCAATGACAGGTTTTGGCAGTGACACGTTTTTCATGGTAACTACTGAAGGGTGACAATAGCGTATCTGGCATAGTGACAGGCAAAGGAGTGCCAGTGACAGATCCGGGGCGTCAGCACAGCAGGCGCACGGGGCAATCACCAACAATGGTGCCTAATACCACGGCCACGGAGAAGGACGCACAAAGTCCAGGACCACAAGGCTGATAACAAATCTGGTGCCTCCATCAGGCTCCGGAGAGTCGGACGAGGGCTTCACTCAGAGCCACGCGGCCATTTCTGCTGCAGCCCCTGCTACAAATTATGGTGACTGAATATGGCGGCGATGATAGGCCACGCCTCCAAACTCCGCCCACTCATCAATTCATCCGCTGAAAGTTGCTAATTTTTATGCAATCACATTACACACAACCGTACTACGTTATCACGTCATCTTCCCAGCACACGATGCTGTACGACGGCTCCTCCAGTGGGATAATGAGGCGGTATAACGAGTGTGCACAATAGTGCGGTCTACATCCGTGTAACCACACCTACAACGCACGGATGCAAAGTGCACAGGACGAACGGAAGCGGTGTGCATCCGGAGCCGCCAGCTTCACTGACTGACGGAAGCAGTGTGCATCCTGAGCCGCCTGCTTCACCGACTAACGGAAGCGGTGTGCATCCTGAGCAGCCTGCTTCACCGACTGACGGAAGCGGTGTGCATCCTGAGCAGCCTTTTTCACCGACTAACGGAAGCGGTGTGCATCCTGAGCCGCCTGCTTCACCGACTAACGTAAGCGGTGTGCATCCTGAGCCGCCTGCTTCACCGACTAACGGAAGCGGTGTGCATCCTGAGCAGCCTGCTTCACCGACTAACGGAAGCGGTGTGCATCCTGAGCCGCCTGCTTCACCGACTAACGGAAGCGGTGTGCATCCTGAGCAGCCTGCTTCACCGACTAATAGAAGTGGTGTGCATCCTGAGCCGCCTGCTTCACCGACTAACAGAAGCGGTGTGCATCCTGAGCCGCCTGCTTCACCGACTAACGGAAGTGGTGTGCATCCTGAGCCGCCTGCTTCACCGACTAGCGGAAGCAGAGTGCATCCTGAGCCGCCTGCTTCACCGACTAACGGAAGCGGTGTGCATCCTGAGTAGCCTGCTTCACCGACTAACGGAAGCGGTGTGCATCCTGAGCCGCCAGCTTCACCGACTAACGGAAGCGGTGTGCATCCTGAGCCGCCTGCTTCACCGACTAAAGGAAGCAGAGTGCATCCTGAGCTGCCTGCTTCACCAACTAACGGAAGCGGTGTGCATCCTGAGCAACCTAACCAACTAACGGAAGCGGTGTGCATCCTGAGCCGTCTGCTTCATCGACTAAAGGAAGCGGTGTGCATCCTGAGCCGCCTGCTATACTAAACAATAAGATCTGTAGAAAGGTGGATGATAGGACATTGACCCAAAGCCGGACAAACCTTACATCGGCCAATCTCCCAGAAATAACTCTGTGCCCCTCCTCTGAGACCCCCTATGACTACACAACTATGGGTGACAATACAAGCAGCTGTTTCCCCATAGTCGTGTAATTATAGTGTATGATCATCCCCGGCCCCAGATAACTTCTGAGGAGGAGAACATGGCAGTATAGATATATTCGGCCATCCCCGATCCCAGATAGATCAGGAGGAGAAGAACATGGCAGAATAGAGACATGTGACCATCTCCGACCCCAGATACCTCCAGAGAAGGAGAACATGGCAGTATAGAGATGTGTGACCATCCCTGACCCCAGATAACTCCAGAGAAGGAGAACATGGCAGTATAGAGATGTGTGACCATCCCTGACCCCAGATAACTCCAGAGAAGGAGAACATGGCAGTATAGAGAAGTGTGACCATCCCTGACCCCAGAAACCTCCAGAGAAGGAGAACATGGCAGTATAGAGATGTGTGACCATCCCCGACCCCAGATAACTCCAGAGACGGAGAACATGGCAGTATAGAGATGTGTGACCATCCCTGACCCCAGATACATCCAGAGAAGGAGAACATGGCAGTATAGAGATGTGTGACCATCCCCGACCCAGATACCTCCAGAGAAGGAGAACATGGCAGTATAGAGATGTGTGACCATCCCTGACCCCAGAAACCTCCAGAGAAGGAGAACATAGCAGTATAGAGATGTGTGACCATCCCTAACCCCAGATAACTCCAGAGGAGGAGAACATGGTAGTATAGAGATGTGTGACCATCCCGACCCCAGATAACTCCAGAGAAGGAGAACATGGCAGTATAGAGATGTGTGACCATCCCCGAACCCAGATAACTCCAGAGAAGGAGAACATGGCAGTATAGAGATGTGTGACCATCCCTGACCCTAGATAACTCCAGAGAAGGAGAACATGGCAGTATAGAGAAGTGTGACCATCCCTGACCCCAGAAACCTCCAGAGAAGGAGAACATGGCAGTATAGAGATGTGTGACCATTCCTGACCACAGATACCTCCAGAGGAGAACATGGCAGTATAGAGATGTGTGACCATCCCTGACCCCAGATACCTCCAGAGGAGAACATGGCAGTATAGAGATGTGTGACCATCCCTGACCCCAGATACATCCAGAGAAGGAGAACATGGCAGTATAAAGATGTGTGACCATCCCCGACCCCAGATAACTCCAGAGAAGGAGACCATGGCAGTATAGAGATGTGTGACCATCCCTGACCCCAGATAACTCCAGAGAAGGAGAACATGGCAGTATAGAGATGTGTGATCATCCCTGACCCCAGATACCTCCAGAGAAGGAGAATATGGCAGCATAGAGATGTGTGACCATTCCTGACACCAGATAACTCCAGAGTAGGAGAACATGGCAGTATAGAGATGTGTGATCATCCCTGACCCCAGATACCTCCAGAGAAGGAGAACATGGCAGTATAGAGATGTGTGACCATCCCCGACCCCAGATAACTCCAGAGAAGTAGAACATGGCAGTATAGAGATGTTTGACCATCCCTGACCCCAGATAACTACAGAGAAGGAGAACATGGCAGTATAGAGATGTGTGACCATCCCTGACCCCAGATAACTCCAGAGGAAGAGAACATGACAGTATAGAGATGTGTGACCATCCCCGACCCCAGATAACTCCAGAGGAGGAGAACATGGCAGTATAGAGATGTGTGACCATCCCTGACCCCAGATAACTCCAGAGTAGGAGAACATGGCAGTATAGAGATGTGTGACCATCCTTGACCGCAGATAACTCCAGAGAAGGAGAACATGGCAGTATAGAGATGTGTGACCATCCCTGACCCCATATAACTCCAGAGAAGGAGAACATGGCAGTATAGAGATGTGTGACCATCCCTGACCACATATAACTCCAGAGAAGGAGAACATGGCAGTATAGAGATGTGTGACCATCCCCGACCCCAGATAACTCCAGAGAAGGAGAACATGGCAGTATAGAGATGTGTGACCATCCCCGACCCCAGATAACTCCAGAGGAGGAGAACATGGCAGTATAGAGATGTGTGACCATCCCTGACCCCAGATAACTCCAGAGGAGGAGAACATGGCAGTATAGAGATGTGTGACCATCCCCGACCCCAGATAACTCCAGAGAAGGAGAACATGGCAGTATAGAGATGTGTGACCATCCCTGACCCCAGATACCTCCAGAGAAGGAGAACATGGCAGTATAGAGATGTGTGACCATCCCCGACCCCAGATACCTCCAGAGGAGGAGAACATGGCAGTATAGAGATGTGTGACCATTCCTGACCCCAGATACCTCCAGAGAAGGAGAACATGGCAGTATAGAGATGTGTGACCATCCCAGACCCCAGATAACTCCAGAGAAGGAGAACATGGCAGTATAGAGATGTGTGACCATCCCTGACCCCAGATACCTCCAGAGAAGGAGAACATGGCAGTATAGAGATGTGTGACCAACCCTGACTCCAGATAACTCCAGAGAAGGAGAACATGGCAGTATAGAGATGTGTGACCATCCCTGACCCCAGATAACTCCAGAGAAGGAGAACATGGCAGTATAGAGATGTGTTACCATCCCCGGCCCCAGATAACTCCAGAGAAGGAGAACATGGCAGTATAGAGATGTGTGACCATCGCCGACCCCAGATAACTCCAGAGAAGGAGAATATGGCAGTATAGAGATGTGTGACCATCCCTGACCCCAGATAACGCCAGAGAAGGAGAACATGGCAGTATAGAGAAGTGTGACCATCCCTGACCCCACAAACCTCCAGAGAAGGAGAACATGGCAGTATAGAGATGTGTGACCATCCCTGACCCCAGATACCTCCAGAGGAGGAGAACATGGCAGTATAGAGATGTGTGACCACCCCTGACCCCAGATAACTCCTGAGGAGAACATGGCAGCATAGAGATGTGTGACCATCCCAGATCCCAGATATATCCAGAGAAGGAGAACATGGCAGTATAGAGATGTGTGACCTTCCCTGAACCCAGATAACTCCAGAGAAGGATAACATGGCAGTATAGAAATGTGTGACCATCCCTGACCCCAGATACCTCCAGAGAAGGAGAACATGCCAGTATAGAGATGTGTGACCATCACTTACCCCAGATAACTCCAGAGAAGGAGAACATGGCAGTATAGAGATGTGTGGCCATCCCTGACCCCAGATACTTCCAGAGAAGGAGAACATGGCAGTATAGAGACATGTGACCATCCCCGACCCCAGATAACTCCAGAGAAGGAGAACATGGCAGTATAGAGATGTGTGACCTTCCCTGAACCCAGATAACTCCAGAGGAGGAGAACATGGCAGTATAGAGATGTGTGACCATCCCTGACCCCAGATAACTCCAGAGTAGGAGAACATGGCAGTATAGAGATGTGTGACCATCCCTGACCGCAGATAACTCCAGAGAAGGAGAACATGGCAGTATAGAGATGTGTGACCATCCCTGACCCCATATAACTCCAGAGAAGGAGAACATGGCAGTATAGAGATGTGTGACCATCCCTGACCACATATAACTCCAGAGAAGGAGAACATGGCAGTATAGAGATGTGTGACCATCCCCGACCCCAGATAACTCCAGAGAAGGAGAACATGGCAGTATAGAGATGTGTGACCATCCCCGACCCCAGATAACTCCAGAGGAGGAGAACATGGCAGTATAGAGAAGTGTGACCATCCCTGACCCCAGATAACTCCAGAGGAGGAGAACATTGCAGTATAGAGATGTGTGACCATCCCCGACCCCAGATAACTCCAGAGGAGGTGAACATGGCAGTATAGAGATGTGTAACCATCCCTGACCCCAGATACCTCCAGAGAAGGAGAACATGGCAGTATAGAGACGTGTGACCATCCCCGACCCCAGATAACTCCAGAGGAGGAGAACATGGCAGTATAGAGATGTGTGACCATCACTGACCCCAGATACCTCCAGAGAAGGAGGACATGGCAGTATAGAGATGTGTGACCATTCCTGACCACAGATACCTCCAGAGGAGAACATGGCAGTATAGAGATGTGTGACCATCCCTGACCCCAGATACCTCCAGAGGAGAACATGGCAGTATAGAGATGTGTGACCATCCCTGACCCCAGATACATCCAGAGAAGGAGAACATGGCAGTATAAAGATGTGTGACCATCCCCGACCCCAGATAACTCCAGAGAAGGAGACCATGGCAGTATAGAGATGTGTGACCATCCCTGACCCCAGATAACTCCAGAGAAGGAGAACATGGCAGTATAGAGATGTGTGATCATCCCTGACCCCAGATACCTCCAGAGAAGGAGAATATGGCAGCATAGAGATGTGTGACCATTCCTGACACCAGATAACTCCAGAGTAGGAGAACATGGCAGTATAGAGATGTGTGATCATCCCTGACCCCAGATACCTCCAGAGAAGGAGAACATGGCAGTATAGAGATGTGTGACCATCCCCGACCCCAGATAACTCCAGAGAAGTAGAACATGGCAGTATAGAGATGTTTGACCATCCCTGACCCCAGATAACTACAGAGAAGGAGAACATGGCAGTATAGAGATGTGTGACCATCCCTGACCCCAGATAACTCCAGAGGAAGAGAACATGACAGTATAGAGATGTGTGACCATCCCCGACCCCAGATAACTCCAGAGGAGGAGAACATGGCAGTATAGAGATGTGTGACCATCCCTGACCCCAGATAACTCCAGAGTAGGAGAACATGGCAGTATAGAGATGTGTGACCATCCTTGACCGCAGATAACTCCAGAGAAGGAGAACATGGCAGTATAGAGATGTGTGACCATCCCTGACCCCATATAACTCCAGAGAAGGAGAACATGGCAGTATAGAGATGTGTGACCATCCCTGACCACATATAACTCCAGAGAAGGAGAACATGGCAGTATAGAGATGTGTGACCATCCCCGACCCCAGATAACTCCAGAGAAGGAGAACATGGCAGTATAGAGATGTGTGACCATCCCCGACCCCAGATAACTCCAGAGGAGGAGAACATGGCAGTATAGAGATGTGTGACCATCCCTGACCCCAGATAACTCCAGAGGAGGAGAACATGGCAGTATAGAGATGTGTGACCATCCCCGACCCCAGATAACTCCAGAGAAGGAGAACATGGCAGTATAGAGATGTGTGACCATCCCTGACCCCAGATACCTCCAGAGAAGGAGAACATGGCAGTATAGAGATGTGTGACCATCCCCGACCCCAGATACCTCCAGAGGAGGAGAACATGGCAGTATAGAGATGTGTGACCATTCCTGACCCCAGATACCTCCAGAGAAGGAGAACATGGCAGTATAGAGATGTGTGACCATCCCAGACCCCATATAACTCCAGAGAAGGAGAACATGGCAGTATAGAGATGTGTGACCATCCCTGACCCCAGATACCTCCAGAGAAGGAGAACATGGCAGTATAGAGATGTGTGACCAACCCTGACTCCAGATAACTCCAGAGAAGGAGAACATGGCAGTATAGAGATGTGTGACCATCCCTGACCCCAGATAACTCCAGAGAAGGAGAACATGGCAGTATAGAGATGTGTTACCATCCCCGGCCCCAGATAACTCCAGAGAAGGAGAACATGGCAGTATAGAGATGTGTGACCATCGCCGACCCCAGATAACTCCAGAGAAGGAGAATATGGCAGTATAGAGATGTGTGACCATCCCTGACCCCAGATAACGCCAGAGAAGGAGAACATGGCAGTATAGAGAAGTGTGACCATCCCTGACCCCACAAACCTCCAGAGAAGGAGAACATGGCAGTATAGAGATGTGTGACCATCCCTGACCCCAGATACCTCCAGAGGAGGAGAACATGGCAGTATAGAGATGTGTGACCACCCCTGACCCCAGATAACTCCTGAGGAGAACATGGCAGCATAGAGATGTGTGACCATCCCAGATCCCAGATATATCCAGAGAAGGAGAACATGGCAGTATAGAGATGTGTGACCTTCCCTGAACCCAGATAACTCCAGAGAAGGATAACATGGCAGTATAGAAATGTGTGACCATCCCTGACCCCAGATACCTCCAGAGAAGGAGAACATGCCAGTATAGAGATGTGTGACCATCCCTTACCCCAGATAACTCCAGAGAAGGAGAACATGGCAGTATAGAGATGTGTGGCCATCCCTGACCCCAGATACTTCCAGAGAAGGAGAACATGGCAGTATAGAGACATGTGACCATCCCCGACCCCAGATAACTCCAGAGAAGGAGAACATGGCAGTATAGAGATGTGTGACCTTCCCTGAACCCAGATAACTCCAGAGGAGGAGAACATGGCAGTATAGAGATGTGTGACCATCCCTGACCCCAGATAACTCCAGAGTAGGAGAACATGGCAGTATAGAGATGTGTGACCATCCCTGACCGCAGATAACTCCAGAGAAGGAGAACATGGCAGTATAGAGATGTGTGACCATCCCTGACCCCATATAACTCCAGAGAAGGAGAACATGGCAGTATAGAGATGTGTGACCATCCCTGACCACATATAACTCCAGAGAAGGAAAACATGGCAGTATAGAGATGTGTGACCATCCCCGACCCCAGATAACTCCAGAGAAGGAGAACATGGCAGTATAGAGATGTGTGACCATCCCCGACCCCAGATAACTCCAGAGGAGGAGAACATGGCAGTATAGAGATGTGTGACCATACCTGACCCCAGATAACTCCAGAGGAGGAGAACATTGCAGTATAGAGATGTGTGACCATCCCCGACCCCAGATAACTCCAGAGAAGGAGAACATGGCAGTATAGAGATGTGTGACCATCCCTAACCCCAGATACCTCCAGAGAAGGAGAACATGGCAGTATAGAGATGTGTGGCCATCCCTGACCCCAGATACTTCCAGAGAAGGAGAACATGGCAGTATAGAGACATGTGACCATCCCCGACCCCAGATAACTCCAGAGAAGGAGAACATGGCAGTATAGAGATGTGTGACCTTCCCTGAACCCAGATAACTCCAGAGGAGGAGAACATGGCAGTATAGAGATGTGTGACCATCCCTGACCCCAGATAACTCCAGAGTAGGAGAACATGGCAGTATAGAGATGTGTGACCATCCCTGACCGCAGATAACTCCAGAGAAGGAGAACATGGCAGTATAGAGATGTGTGACCATCCCTGACCCCATATAACTCCAGAGAAGGAGAACATGGCAGTATAGAGATGTGTGACCATCCCTGACCACATATAACTCCAGAGAAGGAGAACATGGCAGTATAGAGATGTGTGACCATCCCCGACCCCAGATAACTCCAGAGAAGGAGAACATGGCAGTATAGAGATGTGTGACCATCCCCGACCCCAGATAACTCCAGAGGAGGAGAACATGGCAGTATAGAGATGTGTGACCATACCTGACCCCAGATAACTCCAGAGGAGGAGAACATTGCAGTATAGAGATGTGTGACCATCCCCGACCCCAGATAACTCCAGAGAAGGAGAACATGGCAGTATAGAGATGTGTGACCATCCCTGACCCCAGATACCTCCAGAGAAGGAGAACATGGCAGTATAGAGATGTGTGACCATCCCCGACTCCAGATACCTCCAGAGGAGGAGAACATGGCAGTATAGAGATGTATGACCATTCCTGACCCCAGATACCTCCAGAGAAGGAGAACATGGCAGTATAGAGATGTGTGACCATCCCAGACCCCAGATAACTCCAGAGAAGGAGAACATGGCAGTATAGAGATGTGTGACCATCCCTGACCCCAGATACCTCCAGAGAAGGAGAACATGGCAGTATAGAGATGTGTGACCAACCCTGACTCCAGATAACTCCAGAGAAGGAGAACATGGCAGTATAGAGATGTGTGACCATCCCTGACCCCAGATAACTCCAGAGAAGGAGAACATGGCAGTATAGAGATGTGTTACCATCCCTGGCCCCAGATAACTCCAGAGAAGGAGAACATGGCAGTATAGAGATGTGTGACCATCGCCGACCCCAGATAACTCCAGAGAAGGAGAATATGGCAGTATAGAGATGTGTGGCCATCCCTGACCCCAGATAACGCCAGAGAAGGAGAACATGGCAGTATAGAGAAGTGTGACCATCCCTGACCCCACAAACCTCCAGAGAAGGAGAACATGGCAGTATAGAGATGTGTGACCATCCCTGACCCCAGATACCTCCAGAGGAGGAGAACATGGTAGTTTAGAGATGTGTGACCACCCCTGACCCCAGATAACTCCTGAGGAGAACATGGCAGCATAGAGATGTGTGACCATCCCAGATCCCAGATATATCCAGAGAAGGAGAACATGGCAGTATAGAGATGTGTGACCTTCCCTGAACCCAGATAACTCCAGAGAAGGATAACATGGCAGTATAGAAATGTGTGACCATCCCTGACCCCAGATACCTCCAGAGAAGGAGAACATGCCAGTATAGAGATGTGTGACCATCCCTGACCCCAGATAACTCAAGAGAAGGAGAACATGGCAGTATAGAGATGTGTGGCCATCCCTGACCCGAGATACTTCCAGAGAAGGAGAACATGGCAGTATAGAGACATGTGACCATCCCCGACCCCAGATAACTCCAGAGAAGGAGAACATGGCAGTATAGAGATGTGTGACCATCCCTGACCCTAGATAACTCCAGAAGAGGAGAACATGGCAGTATAGAGATGTGTGACCATCCCCGACTCCAGATACCTCCAGAAGAGGAGAACAAGGCAGTATAGAGATGTGTGACCATTCTCGACCCCAGATAACTCCAGAGAAGGAGAACATGGCAGTATAGAGATGTGTGACCATCCCCAACCCCAGATAACTCCAGAGAAGAAGAACATGGCAGGATAGAGATAGAATCATAGAATCATAGAATGGTAGAGTTGGAAGGGACCTCCTGGGTCATCTGGTCCAACCCCCTGCTCAAAGCAGGATTCACTAGATCATCTCAGACAGATGTCTGTCCAGCCTCTGTTTGAAGACGTCCATTGAAGGGGAACTCACCACCTCTCGTGGCAGCCTGTTCCACTCATTAATCACCCTAACTGTCAAAAAGTTTTTTCTAACATCTAATCTGTGTCTCCTCCCATTTAGTTTCATCCCATTGCTTCTAGTCTTTCCTTGTGCAAATGAGAATAAAGATGATCCTTCTACAATGTGACAGCCCTTGACATATTTGTAGACAGCTATTAAGTCTCCTCTCAGTCTTCTTTTTTGCAAGCTAAACATTCCCAAATCCTGCAACCGTTCCTCATAGGACATGGTTTGCAGACCAGTCACCATTCTGGTTGCTCTTCTCTGAACTTGCTCCAGTTTGTCTATGTCTTTTTTAAAATGTGGTGCCCAAAACTGTACACAGTATTCCAGATGAGGTCTGACCAAAGAGGAGTAAAGACCGATAATGACTTCACGTGATCTAGACTGTATGCTTCTGTTAATACATCCCAGAATTGTATTTGCCTTTTTTGCTGCTGCATCACACTGTTGACTCATGTTCAGTCTATGATCTATTAGTATACCTAAGTCTTTTTCACATGTACTGTTGCTTAGCTCTATTCCTCCCATTCTGTATATGCTTTTTTCATTTTTATTGCCCAGATGTAGTACTTTGCATTTTTCCCTGTTAAAAACCATTCTGTTGGTTGCTGCCCACTGCTCCAGTTTATTTAGGTCTTTTTGAATCCTCTCTCTCTCTTCTCTAGTATTAGCTATCCCTCCTAGCTTTGTGTCATCAGCAAATTTAATCAGTTTACCCTCAATTCCTTCATCTAAATCATTGATAAAGATGTTGAACAATACAGGTCCCAGGACGGAGCCCTGTGGTACCCCACTTGAGACATTCATCCAGCTGGATGTGAAGCCATTTACAACCACCCTTTGAGTCCGATCACTAAGCCAGTTATGAATCCACCTAACAGTTGCCTGGTCCATTGCATACTTGGTCATTTTTTCAATAAGGATGGTGTGAGATACTTTGTCAAATGCTTTGCTGAAGTCAAGATATACTATATCTACAGCATTTCCCTGATCCACCCAGTCAGTGATTCTGTCATAGAAGGAAATTAAGTTAGTCTGACATGACTTGTTAGTTACAAACCCATGCTGACTCTGGTTAATCACTTCATTCTTATCCATGTACTTACCTACATGTTGTTTAATAATTTGTTCAAAGATCTTTCCTGGTATAGAAGTCAGACTCACCGGCCTATAGTTCCCTGGGTCCACCTTCTTCCCCTTTTTGAAGATAGGAACAACATTTGCTCTTCTCCAGTCTTCTGGGACTTCTCCTATTCTCCAAGAATTTTCAAAGATTATGGAGAGTGGTTCTAAAATTTCTTCTATGATCTCCTTCAGTACTCTGGGGTGTAATTCATCTGGACCTGGAGACTTGAACTCATTTATGTTAGCTAAAAATTCCCTCACAATCTTTCTGTTTACAGATAACTTGGATTCCTCTATTCCTTTAAAAGGACAGTGAAGATCAGTTGATGTTACATTTTCTTTCTGAGAGAAAACAGATGCAAAATAGGAATTAAAAAGTTCGGCCTTCTCAACATCCTCTCTTACCATTTCTCCATTTTCATCCTGTAAAAATCCTATAGCATCTTTGACTTTTCTTTTACTTTTGACATACCCCCAAAATCCTTTTTTATTGCTTTTGACATCTCTTGCAAGCCTTAATTCATTGTCAGCTTTAGCTAACCTGATACGTGCCCTACAGGATCTGCAGACTGCATTATAATCTTCTTTAGATATGCCTCCCTCTTTCCATTTAATAAACATTTCTTTCTTTCTTTTTAGCATGTGTTTAAGTTCTGTGTTCATCCATCCTGGTTTCCTTAAATGCTTCCCATTCTTCCTACTTTTCGGGATTGTTAACGATTGTGCTTTGAGAATCTCATTTTTAAAAATTTCCCATCCTTCCTGGACATTTTTGTCCTTAAGGACATCCAGCCATTGGATCCCTCCTATTCTCTTTCTGAGTCTCTTAAAATCTGCCTTTCTAAAATCTAACCTTGAAGTTTGAGTCTTCACATGTCTTCCTCCTCTAGTTATCCAAAATTCTATAATAGCATGATCGCTGCCTCCTAGGGTCCCAGCCACCTTTACCTCCTCAACCATTTCCTCCCTGTTTATAAGGATTAGATCCAAAGTAGCAGATCCCCTTGTTTTCTCCCCTACCTTTTGGAAGATAAAGTTGTCAGCAAGAGAGGATAAGAATTTGCTTGACCTGTTAGTTTTACTTGAGAGAGATTCCCAACAAATGTCTGGATAGTTGAAATCTCCCATGACCACTACGTCATATTTTTTTGAGAACTTGGTCATTTGATACATAAAGAGTTCATCCATATCTTCAGCTTGCCCAGGTGGCCTGTAGTAAATGCCTACAATGGTGTCCTTTCCGTTGTTCTCTCCTTGTATTCTTACCCAAACAGTTTCCACAGAACTCCCAGTCTCTGAAGCTTCAATCTCTGTGCAGATATACGCTTTTCTAACATACAATGCGACACCTCCTCCTCGTTTATCAAGTCTGTTTCTTGCAAATAAGTTGTATCCTTTTAGCCTTTTATTCCAATCATGTGTATCGTCCCACCAAGTTTCAGTGATTCCAATGACATCATATTCCTTTTCCTGCATTAGTAGTTCCAATTCTCCTTGTTTGTTGCCCATGCTTTGTGCATTTGTATAAAAACATTTTAGTTTGTGATTGGTTTCTCTTCCTCCCATATTTTTATTATTTAAATTTTTTTGTCTTTGTTCTTCTTTTCCACTTCCAGTAGCAGAGATCTCAATAGTATTTGTCAGTTGTATGGCTTTTTCTGGCCTTTTGCTTCCCTTCCCACATTGTTCTGGTATAAAGCTCTTCTGATGAGTGCAGCAAGGCGACTTCCAAATACATGTTTTCCAGTCTTCGTAAGGCGCACCCCATCTCTAGCAAGTAGTCCATCGTATAGGTAATTCATTCCGTGATCCAGAAATCCAAATCCTTGTTGACGGCACCATCGACGTAGCCAGTTGTTCACCTGTAGAATCTTATTCCACCTCATTGTTCCATGGTCATCCACTGGGAGGATGGATGAGAAGACCACCTGCGCTCCCAATTCTTTCACTTTCTTGCCTAAGTCTTCAAAGTCACTGCAGATGGTTTCCAGGTCCTTTCTTGCGGTGTCATTTGTCCCCACATGTATTAGCAGGAATGGGTAGTGATCTGTAGGTCTGAAGAGTCTTGATATCCTGTGAGACACATCTTTAATTTTTGCTCCTGGAAGACAGCACATTTCTCTTGAGGTTATGTCTGGTCTGCAGATAGCGGCCTCTGTTCCTCTTAACAGGGAATCCCCCATGACCACCACTCTCCGTTTTTTCTTCACAACATTCTTCTTTCTCCATCCAGGAGGATTCTGAGGGCTTACAAGGTTATTCATTGCTGGCAAAGTCTTATTTTGCTGTATTTCTTCATGGTTCTCCTGCGAGAGAGCCTGGTACTGGTTCCTGAGCAGTATGGGTGCTGACTGCCTCTCGATCCTCCGGCTTCTCGGGGTCACAGGCTTCCATTCCTCTGTTTCCTCAGGTGCAGTTCGAATTTCTTCTCTTTCTGAATCATGAAGAGATAATTCTGCTCTGTCTAAGAACTCTTCACCTTCCTTAATGATTTTCAAGGTAGTTAACCTCTCTTCTAGATTTCGCAACTTTTCCTCCAACAGGGACACAAGCTTGCATTTCTGGCATGTGAAGTTTGGCTTTTCCACTGGCAAGTCTGTGAACATGTAGCAGGATATGCAGCTCACTAAATGGCTCCTGGACTCTTCCATGTTCTTACTGTTAATGTTCTGAAAACAGTGAAAAAAGCTTCAAAATGCGCGCGGTTTACCGATGTCCTCTTTTCAGCTCCAACAGCCAAAATCCAGTGTTCTTTGAGCTCGCGGAGACTCTTCACTTACCCCAAAATGCAGTGGGAATATGCAAATTATCTCCTCAGGACTCCTCCCCTGGTTGTGTGTGACCATCCCTGAACCCAGATAACTCCAGAGAAGGAGAACATGGCAGTATAGAGATGTGTGACCATCCCTGACCCCAGATAACTCCAGAGAAGGAGAACATGGCAGTATAGAGATGTGTGACCATCCCTGACCCCAGATAACTCCAGAGAAGGAGAACATGGCAGTATAGAGATGTGTGACCATCCCTGAACCCAGATACCTCCAGAGAAGGAGAACATGGCAGTATAGAGATGTGTGACCATCCCTGACCCCAGATAACTCCAGAGAAGGAGAACATGGCAGTATAGAGATGTGTGACCATCCCTGACCCCAGATACCTCCAGAGAAGGAGAACATGGCGGTATAGAGATGCGTGACCATCCCCGACCCCAGATAACTCCAGAGGAGAAGAACATGGCAGTATAGAGATGTGTGACCATCCCTGACCCCAGATACCCCCAGAGAAAGAGAACATGGCAGTATAGAGATGTGTGACCATCCCCGACCCCAGATAACTCCAGAGAAGGAGAACATGGCAGTATAGAGATGTGTGACCATCCCTGACCCCAGATAACTCCAGAGAATGAGAACATGGTAGTATAGAGATGTGTGACCATCCCGACCCCAGATAACTCCAGAGAAGGAGAACATGGCAGTATAGAGATGTGTGACCATCCCTGACCCCAGATAACTCCAGAGAATGAGAACATGGTAGTATAGAGATGTGTGACCATCCCGACCCCAGATAACTCCAGAGAAGGAGAACATGGCAGTATAGAGATGTGTGACCATCCCCGACCCCAGATAACTCCAGAGAAGGAGAACATGGCAGTATAGAGATGTGTAACCATCCCTGACCCCAGATAACTCCAGAGAAGGAGAACATGGCAGTATAGAGATGTGTGACCATCCCTGACCCCAGATAACTCCAGAGAATGAGAACATGGTAGTATAGAGATGTGTGACCATCCAGACCCCAGATAACTCCAGAAAAGGAGAACATGGCAGTATAGAGATGTGTGACCATCCCCGACCCCAGATAACTCCAGAGAAGGAGAACATGGCAGTATAGAGATGTGTGACCATCCCTGACCCCAGATAACTCCAGAGAAGGAGAACATGGCAGTATAGAGAAGTGTGACCATCCCTGACCCCAGAAACCTCCAGAGAAGGAGAACATGGCAGTATAGAGATGTGTGACCATCCCCGACCCCAGACAACTCCAGAGAAGGAGAACATGGCAGTATAGAGATGTGTGACCATCCCTGACCCCAGATACATCCAGAGAAGGAGAACATGGCAGTATAGAGATGTGTGACCATCCCCGACCCCAGATAACTCCAGAGAAGGAAAACATGCCAGTATAGAGATGTGTGACCATCCCTGACCCCAGATACCTCCAGAGAAGGAGAACATGTCAGTATAGAGATGTGTGACCATCCCTGACCCCAGAAACCTCCAGAGAAGGAGAACATAGCAGTATAGCGATGTGTAACCATCCCTGACCCCAGATAACTCCAGAGGAGGAGAACATGGTAATATAGAGATGTGTGACCATCCCGACCCCAGAAAACTCCAGAGAAGGAGAACATGGCAGCATAGAGATGTGTGACCATCCCCGACCCCAGATAACTCCAGAGAAGGAGAACATGGCAGTATAGAGATGTGTGACCATCCCTGACCCCAGATAACTCCAGAGAAGGAGAACATGGCAGTATAGAGAAGTGTGACCATCCCTGACCCCAGAAACCTCCAGAGAAGGAGAACATGGCAGTATAGAGATGTGTGACCATCCCCGACCCCAGATAACTCCAGAGAAGGAAAACATGCCAGTATAGAGATGTGTGACCATCCCTGACCCCAGATACCTCCAGAGAAGGAGAACATGGCAGTATAGAGATGTGTGACCATCCCTGCCCCCAGAAACCTCTAGAGAAGGAGAACATAGCAGTAGAGACATGTGTGACCATACCTGACCCCAGATAACTCCAGAGAAGGAGAACATGGCAGTATAGAGATGTGTGACCATCCCTGACCCCAGATAACTCCAGAGGAAGAGAACATGGCAGTATAGAGATGTGTGACCATCCCCGACCCCAGATAATTCCAGAAGAGGAGAACATGGCAGTATAGAGATGTGTGACCATCCCCGACCTCAGATAACTCCAGAGGAGAAGAACATGGCAGTATAGAGATATGTGACCATCCCTGACCCCAGATACCTCCAGAGAAAGAGAACATGGCAGTATAGAGATGTGTGACCATCCCTGACCCCAGATAACTCCAGAGAAGGAGAACATGGCAGTATAGAGATGTGTGACAATCCCTGACGCCAGATAACTCCAGAGGAGGAGAACATGGTAGTATAGAGATGTGTGACCATCCCGACCCCAGATAACTCCAGAGAAGGAGAACATGGCAGTATAGAGAAGTGTGACCATCCCTGACCCCAGAAACCTCCAGAGAAGGAGAACATGGCAGTATAGAGATGTGTGACCATCCCCGACCCCAGATAACTCCAGAGAAGGAGAACATGGCAGAATAGAGATGTGAGACCATCCCTGACCCCAGATACATCCAGAGAAGGAGAACATGGCAGTATAGAGATGTGTGACCATCACCGACCCCAGATAACTCCAGAGATGGAAAACATGCCAGTATAGAGATGTGTGACCATCCCTGACCCCAGATACCTCCAGAGAAGGAGAACATGGCAGTATAGAGATGTGTGACCATCCCTGACCCCAGATAACTCCAGAGAAGGAGAACATGGCAGTATAGAGAAGTGTGACCATCCCTGACCCCAGAAACCTCCAGAGAAGGAGAACATGGCAGTATAGAGATGTGTGACCATCCCCGACCCCAGATAACTCCAGAGAAGGAGAACATGGCAGAATAGAGATGTGAGACCATCCCTGACCCCAGATACATCCAAAGAAGGAGAACATGGCAGTATAGAGATGTGTGACCATCCCCGACCCCAGATAACTCCAGAGATGGAAAACATGCCAGTATAGAGATGTGTGACCATCCCTGACCCCAGATACCTCCAGAGAAGGAGAACATGGCAGTATAGAGATGTGTGACCATCCCTGACCCCAGATAACTCCAGAGGAGGAGAACATGGCAGTATAGAGATGTGTGACCATCCCCGACCCCAGATACATCCAGAGAAGGAGAACATGGCAGTATAGAGATGTGTGACCATCCCCGACCCCAGATAACTCCAGAGAAGGAGAACATGGCAGTATAGAAATGTGTGACCATCCCCGGCCCCAGATAACTCCTGAGGAGGAGAACATGGCAGTATAGAGATGTGTGACCATCCCTGACCCCAGATATCTCCAGAGAAGGAGAACATAGCAGTATAGAGATGTGTGACCATCCCCGACCCAGATACCTCCAGAGAAGGAGAACATGGCAGTATAGAGATATGTGACCATCCCAGATCGCAGATACATCCAGAGAAGGAGAACATGGCATTATAGAGATGTGTGACCATCCCTGACCCCAGATACATCCAGAGAAGGAGAACTTGGCAGTATAGAGATGTGTGACCATGCCCGACCCCAGATAACTCCAGAGAAGGAGAACATGGCAGTATAGAGATGTGTGACCATCCCTGACCCCAGATACCTCCAGAGAAGGAGAACATGGCAGTATTGAGATGTGTGACCATCCCCGACCCCAGGTAACTCCAGAGAAGGAGAACATGACAGTATATAGATGTGTGACCATCCCCGACCCCAGAAAACTCCAGAGAAGGAGAACATGGCAGTATAGAGATGTGTGATCATCCCTGAACCCAGATAACTCCAGAGAAGGAGAACATGGCAGTATAGAGATGTGTGACCATCCCTGACCCCAGATACCTCCAGAGAAGGAGAACATGGCAATATAGAGATCTGTGACCATCCCTGACCACAGATACCTCCAGAGAAGTAGAACATGGCAGTATAGAGATGTGTGACCATCCCAGATCCCAGATACATCTAGAGAAGGAGAACATGGCAGTATAGAGATGTGTGACCATCCCTGACCCCAGATACATCCAGGGAAGGAGAACATGGCAGTATAAAGATGTGTGACCATTCCTGACCCCAGATACCTCCAGAGAAGGAGAACATTGCAATATAGAGAAGTGTGACCATCCCTAACGCAAGATAACTCCTGAGGAGGAGAACATGGCAGTATAGAGATGTGTGACCATCCCCGACCCCAGATACCTCCAGAGGAGGAGAACATGGCAGTATAGAGATGTGTGACCATTCCTGACCCCAGATACCTCCAGAGAAGGAGAACATGGCAGTATAGAGATGTGTGACCATCCTAGACCCCAGATAACTCCAGAGAAGAACATGGCAGTATAGAGATGTGTGACCATCCCTGACCCCAGATACCTCCAGAGAAGGAGAACATGGCAGTATAGAGATGTGTGACCATCCCTGACTCCAGATAACTCCAGAGAAGGAGAACATGGCAGTATAGAGCTGTGTGACCATCCCTGACCCCAGATAACTCCAGAGAAGGAGAACATGGCAGTATAGAGATGTGTTACCATCCCCGGCCCCAGATAACTCCAGAGAAGGAGAACATGGCAGTATAGAGATGTGTGAGCATCCCCGACCCCAGATAACTCCAGAGAAGGAGAACATGGCAGTATAGAGATGTGTGACCATCCCTGACCCCAGATAACTCCAGAGAAGGAGAACATGGCAGTATAGAGATGTGTGACCATCCCTGACCCCACATACCTCCAGAGAAGGAGAACATGGCAGTATAGAGAAGTGTGACCATCCCTGACCCCAGATACCTCCAGAGAAGGAGAACATGGCAGTATAGAGATGTGTGACCATCCCTGACCCCAGATACCTCCAGAGGAGGAGAACATGGCAGTATAGAGATGTGTGACCATCCCTGACCCCAGATACCTCCAGAGGAGAACATGGCAGTATAGAGATGTGTGACCTCCCCTGACCCCAGATAACTCCTGAGGAGAACATGGCAGTATAGAGATGTGTGACCATCCCAGATCCCAGATATATCCAGAGAAGGAGAACATGGCAGTATAGAGATGTGTGACCTTCCCTGAACCCAGATAACTCCAGAGAAGGATAACATGGCAGTATAGAGATGTGTGACCATCCCTGACCCCAGATACCTCCAGAGAAGGAGAACATGCCAGTATAGAGAAGTGTGGCCATCCCTGACCCCAGATAACTCCAGAGAAGGAGAACATGGCAGTATAGAGATGTGTGACCATCCCTGACCCCAGATACCTCCAGAGAAGGAGAACATGGCAGTAAAGAGACGTGTGACCATCCCCGACCCCAGATAACTCCAGAGGAGGAGAACATGGCAGTATAGAGATGTGTGACCATCCCCGGCCCCAGATAACTCCAGAGGAGGAGAACATGGCAGTATAGAGATGTGTAACCATCCCTGACCCCAGATACCTCCAGAGAAGGAGAACATGGCAGTATAGAGACGTGTGACCATCCCCAACCCCAGATAACTCCAGAGGAGGAGAACATGGCAGTATAGAGATGTGTGACCATCACTGACCCCAGATACCTCCAGAGAAGGAGAACATGGCAGTATAGAGATGTGTGACCATCCCTGACCCCAGATACCTCCAGAGGAGAACATGGCAGTATAGAGATGTGTGACCATCCCTGACCCCAGATACATCCAGAGAAGGAGAACATGGCAGTATAAAGATGTGTGACCATCCCCGACCCCAGATAACTCCAGAGAAGGAGAACATGGTAGTACAGAGATGTGTGACAATCCCTGACCCCAGATAACTTCAGAGAAGGAGAACATGGCAGTATAGAGATGTGTGATCATCCCTGACCCCAGATACCTCCAGAGAAGGAGAACATGGCAGCATAGAGATGTGTGACCATTCCTGACACCAGATAACTCCAGAGTAGGAGAACATGGCAGTATAGAGATGTGTGACCATCCCTGACCCCAGATAACTCCAGAGAAGGAGAACATGGCAGTATAGAGATGTGTGATCATCCCTGACCCCAGATACATCCATGGAAGGAGAACATGGCAGTATAAAGATGTGTGACCATTCCTGACCCCAGATACCTCCAGAGAAGGAGAACATTGCAATATAGAGAAGTGTGACCATCCCTAACGCAAGATAACTCCTGAGGAGGAGAACATGGCAGTATAGAGATGTGTGACCATCCCCGACCCCAGATACCTCCAGAGGAGGAGAACATGGCAGTATAGAGATGTGTGACCATTCCTGACCCCAGATACCTCCAGAGAAGGAGAACATGGCAGTATAGAGATGTGTGACCATCCCCGACCCCAGATACTTCCAGAGAAGAAGATCATGGCAGTATAGAGATGTGTGACCATCCACGACCCCAGATACCTCCAGAGGAGGAGAACATGGCAGTATAGAGATGTGTGACCATCCCTGACCCCAGATACCTCCAGAGAAGGAGAACATGGCAGTATAGAGATGTGTGACCATCCCTGACCCCAGATAACTCCAGAGGAGGAGAACATGGCAGCATAGAGATGTGTGACCATCCCTGACCCCACATACCTCCAGAGGAGAACATGGCAGTATAGAGATGTGTGACCATCCCTGACCCCAGATAACTCCAGAGGAGGAGAACATGGCAGTATAGAGATGTGTGACCATCCCTGACCCCAGATAACTCCAGAGGAGGAGAACATGGCAGTATAGAGATGTGTGACCATACCTGACCCCAGATAACTCCAGAGGAGGAGAACATGGCAGTATAGAGATGTGTGACCATCCCCGACCCCAGATAACTCCAGAGGAGGAGAACATGGCAGTATAGAGATGTGTGACCATCCCTGACCCTAGATAACTCCAGAGGAGGAGAACATGGCAGTATAGAGATGTGTGACCATCCCAGACCCCAGATACCTCCAGAGAAGGAGAACATGGCAGTATAGAGATGTGTGACCATCCCTGACCCCAGATAACTCCAGAGGAGAACATGGCAGTATAGAGATGTGTGACCATCCCCGACCCCAGATAACTCCAGAGGAGGAGAACATGGCAGTATAGGGATTCAAGTGTATTAAAAGAGTTAGGGAAAAACTTCAGCGAAGCTGTAAATAAGTTAGACATTGTGCACAGAGCATTGCACCGCCTGTCCCTCCTCACACAGCAGAGCATTGCACCGCCTGTCCCTCCTCACACAGCAGAGCATTGCATCGCCTGTCCCTCCTCACACAGCAGAGCATTGCACCGCCTGTCCCTCCTCACACAACAGAGCATTGCACCGCCTGTCCCTCCTCACACAGCAGAGCATTGCACCGCCTGTCCCTCCTCATACAGACAGCAGAGCATTGCACCGCCTGTCCCTCCTCATACAGACAGCAGCGCATTGCACCGCCTGTCCCTTCTCACACAGCAGAGCATTGCACCGCCTGTCCCTCCTCACACAGCAGAGCATTGCACTGCCTGTCCCTCCTCACACAGCAGAGCATTGCACCGCCTGTCCCTCCTCACACAGCAGAGCATTGCATCGCCTGTCCCT
The DNA here is from genome assembly GCF_046119375.1 of Phyllobates terribilis. NCBI lineage: Eukaryota > Metazoa > Chordata > Amphibia > Anura > Dendrobatidae > Phyllobates > Phyllobates terribilis. Next base: position 398,033,903 of record NW_027362768.1, read on the forward strand.
CCTCACACAGCAGAGCATTGCACCGCCTGTCCCTCCTCATACAGACAGCAGAGCATTGCACCGCCTGTCCCTCCTCATACAGACAGCAGCGCATTGCACCGCCTGTCCCTCCTCACACAGCAGAGCATTGCACCGCCTGTCCCTCCTCACACAGCAGAGCATTGCACTGCCTGTCCCTCCTCACACAGCAGAGCATTGCACCGCCTGTCCCTCCTCACACAGCAGAGCATTGCATCGCCTGTCCCTCCTCACACAGCAGAGCATTGCACCGCCTGTCCCTCCTCACACAGCAGAGCATGGCACCGCCTGTCCCTCCTCACACAGCAGAGCATTGTACCGCCTGTCCCTCCTCACACAGCAGAGCATTGCACCGCCTGTCACGAAAACAACACCCACTTTTGGGTCAGACCTTGCAGCTCTCTGGTGCCCCCTTATCCTGCTGGTCACACACGGTATTGACCGAGGATAAGCACAGGCGCAGCTGCTCTAATTTATGTCGACTATTGTGGCACGTGATGTGACAGGACGTATATATACCACCAGTTCCTTCCAGGAACGTATATATACCTCCGTCCAGCCACCCTCAAACCACAATATCACATAAATACACATAAATACTGGTATACTGCCACCACCGATCGCTTAACAGGTGGATCGGGTACCTGGTAGGTAACGTGAATTAGCGGGTGAGGAACGTGTTTGCTCGACATAGGACAAGAAGGACGAAACTGGTAAATAATTAATGATTTACTCCCAAAAGGTGGGCAGTGTTTACAAAATATATACAAGATATTATAAAGGAGACAATTTACATATATGCATAAACAGTTATTAAAATAAAAGGGATAAGTAATAGCAAAACCTGCTTCACAAGGTGATGGTCTCAGATTCTGTGGGGGGGACGGCTCCCCGGAAATTAGATGTGATTCCTCTACGCAGCGTGGTGTGCGTGCGTCTGATGTCCCTGAGAAGAATGCCAGTTTTATGACCGTTCTGCTTTTTAGAAAAGCAGCCAAAACTCTGGGAGACACCCATTATTTACCTCACAAGGGGGGCTCGGCTCTGTGAGACCACCCAGCTGTATAGAAAATAAAAACCTTCATATTTCATATCTTGGTGTGGGGGGGTCCCACATCCAAGATGGAGACATCATGTTGGCCGTCACTAATTTTCATGCAGATGGATATTAAAAAGGACCTCTCTATGATGCTCAGAAGCTAAGAAACCAATTCCTCGATTTCTGGGGGTATCCCAGTTATGAAAAATATATCATTGTAACCAGGAAAATGTGAGCATTCCAAACATGTGGTCCCTGGGTTAGTGACAGTCCTGTGCGTTATTAAATTCTACATTAACTGTTTGCCCAGCTAAACAATAGAATTGGAAGGAAGGACCAGTTTAAACTAGACGCTGCTCTACACTGAGGGTTTATGACGATAATAAAAATTCTTAGGGTGGGGGCCAGCACTGCAGTTCTATGTCTTCTCTTACAAACGGATAGGGGGTGGGGTTTTTCTTTGAGACATCTCTCGTTTTTAAAAACTCGGGCAGAAATACATTTTGCCTGACATCGCCTGTCCTTCCTCACACAGCAGAGCATTGCACCACCTGTTCCTCCTCATACAGCAGAGCATTGCACCGCCTGTCCCTCCTCATACAGACAGCAGAGCATTGCACCGCCTGTCCCTCCTCATACAGATAGCAGAGCATTGCACCGCCTGTCCCTCCTCACACAGCAGAGCATTGCACCGCCTGTCCCTCCTCACACAGCAGAGCATTGCACCGCCTGTCCCTCCTCATACAGACAGCAGAGAATTGCACCGCCTGTCCCTCCTCATACAGACAGCAGAGCATTGCACCGCCTGTCCCTCCTCACACAGCAGAGCACTGCACCGCCTGTCCCTCCTCACACAGCAGAGCATTGCACCGCCTGTCCCTCCTCACACAACAGAGAATTGCACCGCCTGTCCCTCCTCACACAGCAGAGCATTGCACCGCCTGTCCCTCCTCATACAGACAGCAGAGCATTGCACCGCATGTCCCTCCTCATACAGACAGCAGCGCATTGCACCGCCTGTCCCTCCTCACACAGCAGAGCATTGCACCGCCTGTCCCTCCTCACACAGCAGAGCATTGCACCGCCTGTACCTCCTCACACAGCAGAGCATTGCACCGCCTGTCCCTCCTCACACAGCAGAGCATTGCACCGCCTGTCCCTCCTCACACAGCAGAGCATTGCACCGCCTGTCCCTCCTCATACAGACAGCAGAGCATTGCACCGCCTGTCCCTCCTCATACAGACAGCAGAGCATTGCTCCGCCTGTCCCTCCTCACACAGCAGAGCACTGCACCGCCTGTCCCTCCTCACACAGCAGAGCATTGCACCGCCTGTCCCTCCTCACACAGCAGAGCATTGCACGCCATGCAGAGCAGACTGTGCGGCACTAGGTCACACTGCACGTTGCGCTGCGCTGCAGGATTATATTTCTGTGATAATTAAGCAGATTGCCGACATCAGATGCAGACGAGCGCCGGCTACTGAGGGCGAGAAAGAGGCTCGTACCGGCAGGGGCTGGCTGGCAAATCTTGGCCAAGGGGGCAAGTGTACAGCAGTGGCCCATGAGCAGCGGCACAGCCTCACTGCGCAGGCGCGGGACCAGAACCGGACATGTAGAAGTGCGCCTGCGCCCCACAATGATAGCTCTTACTGGGAGCAATATTCACATACATGGACGACGCCAGCAGTGACTGACGGGAGGATCACACCCCTATGACTGACGGGAGGATCACACCCCTATGACTGACGGGAGGATCACACCCCTATGACTGACGGGAGGATCACACCCCTATGACTGACGGGAGGATCACACCCCTATGACTGACGGGAGGATCACACCCCTATGACTGATGGGAGGATCACACCCCTATGACTGACGGGAGGATCGCACCCCTATGACTGATGGGAGGATCGCACCCCTATGACTGATGGGAGGATCGCACCCCTATGACTGACGGGAGGATCACACCCCTATGACTGATGGGAGGATCACACCCCTATGACTGATGGGAGGATCACACCCCTAAGACTGACGGGAGGATCACACCCCTAAGACTGACGGGAGGATCACACCCCTATGACTGATGAGAGGATCACACCCCTATGACTGATGGGAGGATCACACCCCTATGACTGATGGGAGGATCACACCCCTATGACTGATGGGAGGATCACACCCCTATGACTGATGGGAGGATCGCACCCCTATGACTGACGGGAGGATCACACCCCTATGACTGACGGGAGGATCACACCCCTATGACTGACGAGAGGATCACACCCCTATGACTGACGAGAGGATCGCACCCCTATGACTGACGAGAGGATCGCACCCCTATGACTGATGGGAGGATCACACCCCTATGACTGATGGGAGGATCACACCCCTATGACTGATGAGAGGATCACACCCCTATGACTGATGGGAGGATCACACCCCTATGACTGATGGCAGGATCACACCCCTATGACTGAATGTGAGGATCACACCCCACATAGTCCTCGATACAGTATAATGGGCCCACATAGTCCTCCATACAGAATAATGGGCCCACATAGTCCTCCATACAGAATAATGGTCCTCACATAGTCCTCCATACTGTATAATGGCCCCACATAGTCCTCTATACAGTATAATGGGCCCACATAGTCTTCCATACAGTATAATGGGCCCCACATAGTCTTCCATACAGAATAATGGGCCTCACATAGTCCTCCACACAGAATAATGGCCCCACATAGTCCTCCATACAGAATAATGGGCCTCACATAGTCCTCCATACAGTATAATGGGCCTCACATAGTCTTCCATACAGTATAATGGGCCCCACATAGTCTTCCATACAGTATAATGGCTACAAAGAGTCCTCCATACAGTATAATAGGTCCCACATAGTCCTCCATACAGTATAATGGCCCCACATGGTCCTCCATACAGTATAATGGCCCCACATAGTCCTCCATACAGTATAATGGGCCCACATAGTCCTCCATACAGTATAATGGCCCCACATAGTCCTCTATACAGTATAATGGGTCCTACATAGTCCTCCATACAGTATAATGGGCCCCACATAGTCTTCCATACAGTATAATGGCCCCACATAGTCCTCCATACAGTATAATGGCCCCACATAGTCCTCCATACAGTATAATGGCCCCACATAGTCCTCCAAACAGTATAATGACCCCACATAGTTCTATCTACAGTATAATGGCCCCACATAGTCCTCCATACAGTATAATGGCCTCACATAGTCCTCCATACAGTATAATGGCCTCACATAGTCCTCTATACAGTATAATGGGTCCTACATAGTCCTCCATACAGTATAATGGCCACACATAGTCCTCCATACAGTATGCACGGCCTCAGATTAAAAAAATAAATACTCACCTCTGCCAATCCAAAGCTGATCCCTACTTACCTGTGGGCCCATGGGACATCCCCCTTTCACTAACACCGCGGCCACTCTCCTCTGCGCAGAGCAGAGTGGCCGCGGCAGTTTTGAGGCGATGGCTGGCGGCCAGGCGGCCCAAAACCTCTGCTGGAGGTCCGGCCTGGGGGGCACTTGCCACTCTGCCACCCTGCCCAGCCTGCCCCTTCGTACCGGCCAGGACATGAGCTGTGGACAGTGCTGTCTTCTCCTGTGCACCCGGCCACGTGGTGACACCGGAGGCCACAAAATGCAGCAGAGCATGAAGGGAAACATCCAACTGAACCCGCTGCCACCTCTGATACACAGCAGGGAGCGGCCCGCATCACACGAAGGCCACAGCCCGCATCACACGGGGCCACAGCCTGCATCACACGGGGCCACGGCTCGCATCACACGAAGGTCACGGAGTACGAGAAGGTCAACCACAGCTGACTTGTTTCCTAGAGATAGCAATCAGCCATCGGGCCGCAGGAACGCTCACTGACTGTCACATTTCACCTCAACAACAAGCTTTCTGGATGAAATCATGAAGTTTATGCCACTATGTATGTCCACATGGCCACCAAGACACTGAAGTCCCCGATACGCGGAGTCACAGAACCACTGCCGAGCTGTAAATATATGGAAAAACCTGCAACCCCCAGAGCCCTGGATACAAACCCCACCCAGGACGACATCTGCAGGGGTCTGTACGATCTCTCGAAAGTCTGATAGTGAAGGTAGATTGTGAGCCCCGATGGGGACAGAGATGAAGTCTGTACAGCGCTGCGGAATATGATGCCGATATAAGGAAAGCACAATAAATAAATTGGAAAGATGCAGCCGCTACTCAGAGAGGGGGGACCCGGGACACAGGCGAGGGCACGTGCTGGAAGCCTCCGCTCTACCGACACATGGAGGGCATGTCTCCACATGTGGAGCAGTGGGAATGTTTCCCGTGGCCGGGGTGGAGCGGTGGGAATGTTTCCCGTGGCCGGGGTGGAGCGGTGGGAATGTTTCCCGTGGCCGGGGTGGAGCGGTGGGAATATTTCCCGTGGCTGGGTGGATTATCACTGCACGTCGTCTCCCTACACCTGAGGGAGAGATAATTGGATGAGCGGAGGCGGCGCGGGGACAGCGCAGCTCAGGCCGGTAATCACAGCCCAGTACAGGGATTACAGGCCGGGGGCACGAGGGGTTTCATGCCGCACAGCTGTGAGCGTGCTGAGCCGCCCCGGCATGGTCCGCACATCAGCCCTCACCTGCCGCCCCTCCCTGGAGCATGGCAGGGGGCTTCTGTGATGGATGGTATCCATGTCACCCACCTGAGATGTGGCCCCGGATCAGACTGGACGGATACAATGTCGGTGTTCTGTGGCCCCGGGGCCCTGCACGCCCGGATCAGACTGGACGGATACAATGTCTCCCTCCTCTGTGGCCCCGGGGCCCTGCGCGCTCGGATCAGACTGGACGGATACAATGTTGGTGTACTGTGGCCCCGGGGCCCTGCGAACCCGGATCAGACTGGACGGATACAATGTCTCCGTCCTGTGTGGCCCCGGGGCCCTGCGCGCCCGGATCAGACTGGACGGACACAATGTCTCCGTCCTCTGTGGCCCAGGGGTCCAGCGCCCGGATCACACTGGACGATGTCGGTGTCCTGTGGCCCCGGGGCCCTGCACGCCTGGATCAGACTGGACGGATACAATGTCTCCCTCCTCTGTGGCCCCGGGGCCCTGCGTGCCCGGATCAGACTGGACGGATACAATGTTGGTGTACTGTGGCCCCGGGGCCCTGCACGCCTGGATCAGACTGGACGGATACAATGTCTCCCTCCTCTGTGGCCCCGGGGCCCTGCACGCCCAGATCAGACTGGACGGATACAATGTCGGGGTCCTGTGGCCCCGGGGCCGTGCGCGCCCGGATCAGACTGGACGGATACAATGTCAGTGCCCTGTGGCCCCGGTATACACGTCTGTCCCGGGCAGTTGCCGCCCGCTGGTCACACACAGCCAGGGGGGACGCGTCGGCGCTGGTGACGGCCACCTCTGACATTTCACATCATTAGTGGAGGGGGCTCCTGCTGGGTCCATCTGTCAGCGGAGCCTTTATAGAGGGGCCCCGGGGAGCAGAGCCCAGCACCAGGCATCTACAGGAGTCACAGGACGCCATCCCATGTCACCAGGTAACGCAGCTCCTACTCCACAAACCGCAGGAAAGCAGCACAGAGGATGTGCAGGAAACAGCCGCAGCACAGAGGATGTGCAGGAAACAGCCGCAGCACAGAGGATGTGCAGGAAACAGCCGCAGCACAGAGGACGTGCAGGAAACAGCGTAAGCAGCACAGAGGACGTGCAGGAAACAGTGTAAGCAGCACAGAGGACGTGCAATAAACAGCCGCAGCACAGAGGATGTGCAGGAAACAGCCGCAGCACAGAGGATGTGCAGGAAACAGCCGCAGCACAGAGGATGTGCAGGAAACAGCTGCAGCACAGAGGACGTGCAGGAAACAGCGTAAGCAGCACAGAGGACGTGCAATAAACAGCCGCAGCACAGAGGATGTGCAGGAAACAGCCGCAGCACAGAGGACGTGCAGTAAACAGCGTAAGCAGCACGGAGGACGTGCAGGAAACAGCGTAAGCAGCACAGAGGACGTGCAGGAAACAGCGTAAGCAGCACAGAGGACGTGCAATAAACAGCCGCAGCACAGAGGATGTGCAGGAAACAGCCGCAGCACAGAGGATGTGCAGGAAACAGCCGCAGCACAGAAGATGTGCAATAAACAGCATAAGCAGCACAGAGGATGTGCAGGAAACAGTGTAAGCAGCACAGAGGATGTGCAGGAAACAGCGTAAGCAGCACAGAGGACGTGCAGTAAACAGCCGCAGCACAGACGATGTGCAGGAAACAGCGTAAGCAGCACAGAGGATGTGCAGGAAACAGCCGCAGCACAGAGGATGTGCAGGAAACAGCCGCAGCACAGAGGATGTGCAGGAAACAGCCGCAGCACAGAGGATGTGCAGGAAACAGCCGCAGCACAGAGGATGTGCAGGGAACAGAAGCAGCACAGAGGATGTGCAGGAAACAGCCGCAGCACAGAGGATGTGCAGGAAACAGCCGCAGCACAGAGGATGTGCAGTAAACAGCCGCAGCACAGAGGACGTGCAGGAAACAGCGTAAGCAGCACAGAGGACGTGCAAGAAACAGCCGCAGCACAGAGGACATGCAATAAACAGCCGCAGCACAGAGGATGTGCAGGAAACAGCCGCAGCACAGAGGATGTGCAGGAAACAGCGTGAGCAGCACAGAGGATGTGCAGGAAACAGCGTAAGCAGCACAGAGGATGTGCAGGAAACAGCCGCAGCACAGAGGATGTGCAGGAAACAGCCGCAGCACAGAGGATGTGCAGGAAACAGCCGCAGCACAGAGGACGTGCAGGAAACAGCCGCAGCACAGAGGATGTGCAGGAAACAGCGTAAGCAGCACAGAGGACGTGCAGGAAACAGCGTAAGCAGCACAGAGGACGTGCAGGAAACAGCGTAAGCAGCACAGAGGACGTGCAATAAACAGCCGCAGCACAGAGGATGTGCAGGAAACAGCCGCAGCACAGAGGATGTGCAGGAACCAGCCGCAGCACAGAGGATGTGCAGGAAACAGCCGCAGCACAGAGGATGTGCAGGGAACAGAAGCAGCACAGAGGATGTGCAGGAAACAGCCGCAGCACAGAGGATGTGCAGGAAACAGCCGCAGCACAGAGGATGTGCAGTAAACAGCTGCAGCACAGAGGACGTGCAGGAAACAGCGTAAGCAGCACAGAGGACGTGCAGGAAACAGCCGCAGCACAGAGGACGTGCAATAAACAGCGTAAGCAGCACAGAGGACGTGCAGGAAACAGCGTAAGCAGCACAGAGGACGTGCAGGAAACAGCCGCAGCACAGAGGACGTGCAGGAAACAGCCGCAGCACAGAGGATGTGCAGGAAACAGCCGCAGCACAGAGGATGTGCAGGAAACAGCCGCAGCACAGAGGACGTGCAGGAAACAGCCGCAGCACAGAGGACGTGCAGGAAACAGCCGCAGCACAGAGGATGTGCAATAGACAGCCGCAGCACAGAGGATGTGCAGGAAACAGCCGCAGCACAGAGGACGTGCAATAAACAGCCGCAGCACAGAGGATGTGCAGGAAACAGCCGCAGCACAGAGGACGTGCAGGAAATAGCCGCAGCACAGAGGATGTGCAGGAAACAGCGTAAGCAGCACAGAGGATGTGCAGGAAACAGCCGCAGCACAGAGGATGTGCAGTAAACAGCCGCAGCACAGAGGATGTGCAGGAAACAGCATAAGCAGCACAGAGGACGTGCAGGAAACAGCGTAAGCAGCACAGAGGACGTGCAATAAACAGCCGCAGCACAGAGGATGTGCAGGAAACAGCCGCAGCACAGAGGATGTGCAGGAAACAGCCGCAGCACAGAGGACGTGCAGGAAACAGCCGCAGCACAGAGGATGTGCAGGAAACAGCCGCAGCACAGAGGATGTGCAGGAAACAGCCGCAGCACAGAGGATGTGCAGGAAACAGCCGCAGCACAGAGGACGTGCAGGAAACAGCCGCAGCACAGAGGACGTGCAATAAACAGCCGCAGCACAGAGGATGTGCAGGAAACAGCCACAGCACAGAGGACGTGCAGCAAACAGCCGCAGCACAGAGGATGTGCAGGAAACAGCGTAAGCAGCACAGAGGATGTGCAGGAAACAGCCGCAGCACAGAGGATGTGCAGTAAACAGCCGCAGCACAGAGGATGTGCAGGAAACAGCGTAAGCAGCACAGAGGACGTGCAGGAAACAGCGTAAGCAGCACAGAGGACGGTCAATAAACAGCCGCAGCACAGAGGATGTGCAGGAAACAGCCGCAGCACAGAGGATGTGCAGGAAACAGCCGCAGCACAGAGGATGTGCAGGAAACAGCCGCAGCACAGAGGATGTGCAGGAAACAGCCGCAGCACAGAGGATGTGCAGCCTGCACATATCACATTTACTTCCTGCCTCCTCAGTTTTCATTTTTTGGGGTGACTGACATCCTGTGTGAAGGGCTTAGCTCGCTGATAGGTTTGTGTTTCCTCGCTCCCGGGTTTACACCTTTGCTCCCATCTTCGGCACTGGTCTGGTATCACCAGAACAAACCTGAGAGCACAGCGACCAATCAGGAGGCTGCAACCAATGGCAGCCGCCTTCCCGCCAGCACGGCAGCCGCTTTCCCTCCAGCGCAGCAGACGCTTTCCCTCCTGCGCGGCAGACGCTTTCCCTCCAGAGCGGCAGATGCTTTCCCTCCAGCGCGGCAGACGCTTTCCGTCCAGCGCGGCAGACGCTTTCCCTCCAGAGCGGCAGACGCTTTCCCTCCAGAGCGGCCGACGCTTTCCCTCCAGTGCGGCAGACGCTTTCCCTCTAGTGCGGCAGACGCTTTCCCTCCAGCGCGGCAGCCGCTTTCCCTCCAGCGCGGCAGCCGCTTTCTCACCAGCGCGGCAGCCGCTTTCCCTCCAGTGCGGCAGCCGCTTTCCCTCCAGTGCGGCAGCCGCTTTCCCTCCAGTGCGGCAGACGCTTTCCTGTCAGCGCGGCAGACGCTTTCCCTCCAGTGCGGCAGACGCTTTCCCGTCAGCGCGGCAGACGCTTTCCCTCCAGCGCGGCAGACGCTTTCCCTCCAGCACGGTAGACGCTTTCCCTCCAGAGCGGCAGACGCTTTCCCTCCATTGCGGCAGACGCTTTCCCTCCAGCGCGGCAGACGCTTTCCCTCCAGAGCGGCAGACGCTTTCCCTCCAGTGCGGCAGCCGCTTTCTCTCCAGCGCGGCAGCCGCTTTCCCTCCAGCGCGGCAGACGCTTTCCCTCCTGCGCGGCAGACGCTTTCCCTCCAGAGCGGCAGACGCTTTCCCTCCAGAGCGGCAGACGCTTTCCCTCCAGCGCGGCAGACGCTTTCCCTCCAGAGCGGCAGACGCTTTCCCTCCAGCGCGGCAGACGCTTTCCCTCCAGAGCGGCAGACGCTTTCCCTCCAGCGCGGCAGACGCTTTCCCTCCAGCGCGGCAGACGCTTTCCCTCCAGAGCGGCAGACGCTTTCCCTCCAGTGCGGCAGCTGCTTTCCCTCCAGTGCGGCAACCGCTTTCCCACCAGAGCGGCAGACGCTTTCCCTTCAGCGCGGCAGACGCTTTCCCTCCAGCGCGGCAGACGCTTTCCCTCCAGCGCGGCTGACGCTTTCCCTCCAGCGCGGCAGACGCTTTCTCTCCAGCGCGGCAGACGCTTTCCCTCCAGCGCGGCAGACGCTTTCCCTCCAGCGCGGCAGACGCTTTCCCTCCAGCGCGGCAGACGCTTTCCCTCCAGAGCGGCAGACGCTTTCCCTCCAGCGCGGCTGACGCTTTCCCTCCAGCGCGGCAGACGCTTTCCCTCCAGAGCGGCAGACGCTTTCCCTCCAGCGCGGCAGACGCTTTCTCACCAGCGCGGCAGCCGCTTTCCCTCCAGTGCGGCAGCCGCTTTCCCTCCAGTGCGGCAGACGCTTTCCCTCCAGAGCGGCAGACGCTTTCCCTCCAGAGCGGCAGACGCTTTCCCTCCAGTGCGGCAGCCGCTTTCTCTCCAGCGCGGCAGCCGCTTTCCCTCCAGCGCGGCAGACGCTTTCCCTCCTGCGCGGCAGACGCTTTCCCTCCAGAGCGGCAGACGCTTTCCCTCCAGAGCGGCAGACGCTTTCCCTCCAGCGCGGCAGACGCTTTCCCTCCAGAGCGGCAGACGCTTTCCCTCCAGCGCGGCAGACGCTTTCCCTCCAGCGCGGCAGACGCTTTCCCTCCAGAGCGGCAGACGCTTTCCCTCCAGCGCGGCAGACGCTTTCCCTCCAACGTGGCAGACGCTTTCCCTCCAGCGCGGCAGACGCTTTCCCTCCAGAGCGGCAGACGCTTTCCCTCCAGTGCGGCAGCTGCTTTCCCTCCAGTGCGGCAGCCGCTTTCCCACCAGAGCGGCAGACGCTTTCCCTTCAGCGCGGCAGACGCTTTCCCTCCAGCGCGGCAGACGCTTTCCCTCCAGCGCGGCTGACGCTTTCCCTCCAGCGCGGCAGACGCTTTCTCTCCAGCGCGGCAGACGCTTTCCCTCCAGCGCGGCAGACGCTTTCCCTCCAGCGCGGCAGACGCTTTCCCTCCAGAGCGGCAGACGCTTTCCCTCCAGCGCGGCTGACGCTTTCCCTCCAGCGCGGCAGACGCTTTCCCTCCAGCGCGGCAGACGCTTTCCCTCCAGCGCGGCAGACGCTTTCCCTCCAGAGCGGCAGACGCTTTCCCTCCAGCGCGGCAGACGCTTTCTCACCAGCGCGGCAGCTGCTTTCCCTCCAGTGCGGCAGCCGCTTTCCCTCCAGTGCGGCAGACGCTTTCCCTCCAGAGCGGCAGACGCTTTCCCTCCAGAGCGGCAGCCGCTTTCCCTCCAGTGCGGCAGCCGCTTTCTCACCAGCGCGGCAGATGCTTTCCCTCCAGAGCGGCAGACGCTTTCCCTCCAGAGAGGCAGACGCTTTCCCTCCAGAGCGGCAGACGCTTTCCCTCCAGAGCGGCAGACGCTTTCCCTCTAGTGCGGCAGACGCTTTCCCTCCAGCGCGGCAGACGGTTTCCCTCCAGAGCGGCAGACGCTTTCCCTCCAGCGCGGCAGACGCTTTCCCTCCAGAGCGGCAGACGCTTTCCCTCCAGAGCGGCAGACGCTTTCCCTCCAGCGCGGCAGACGCTTTCCCTCCAGAGCGGCAGACGCTTTCCCTCCAGCGCGGCAGACGCTTTCCCTCCAGAGCGGCAGACGCTTTCCCTCCAGCGCGGCAGACGCTTTCCCTCCAGAGCGGCAGACGCTTTCCCTCCAGCGCGGCAGACGCTTTCCCTCCAGAGCGGCAGAAGCTTTCATGTGCAGTTTTCCTGAACCCTTTACTGGTAATTACCATTGCCTTTTGCTATTTTCTAATTTGACTTTGGAATTTCTTTTAAAAATTCTGTCTATTGTTCTGGCTATGCTGTTGGTTTTTAATGTTAGGGTAGGGACTCGCAAAATCGTGAGGACCCTTGACGGTGGGTTGCGAGCTTACGTATTTTGGCCAAAATATTAACTAATGCCTCATAGGATATTTTTGCACTATTTTTATCTGTCATTGCGCGGCCAGGCCCATTAATGGTCACCTTGAGTTGGGGGTCTGCACCTCTGCGATGCACGGATAGGGTGCTGGGCATCCCGCCTAATCGGATAGGAGGGGTGTGTAATAGGATGCTGACCAGGCACGGTGCCGCGTGCGTGTGAATTGCACCCTACTGTAAGTTTCATCTGTGTGCAGCTTTAGTGCTGGGCAGTCGCTCCTCCAGTGAGAGGATGAGAGTGATTGTTCATCAGCATTCTGCACCTGTGTTACCTCCTTCTAACAATAGGGGGCGGCTGCGTCCTGCTGTGCATTTCTCTTGCAATCTTGGCAGGTAAGTACCATTGTCTTTTTGCTGTCTTCTACGTCTTTATTTTCCAAACATTATAAATTAAAGTTCCAAATCTTCATCATCTGGAACATTCGTATATAGTCTGTTGTTGTGGGCGCCGGCACCACTTTAGGGATCTCGGGGGCGGTAACGGCTGTACCCAAGGCTCTGGTCTGTGTTCACACAGACGCACACACAGGACCTTCAGCTGCACAGGAAACCAACATGACACACCCAACCTTTACCTGCAGGATTAAAGGGGAACGCGGCCATGAGCCACATCCAAGCCCCAGACTGGAAGAAGAGATCCGTCCCACTGCCTTCCAACAGAGCTCTCCAAAATAAAAACCCATCTCAGGTTTTCCTAAATCGGACTTGGTGAAACAGCCTGACCCAGTCCACACTTTTATTTTGTGCTGTACCAACAGCCATGGCTGTAATTACAACGCTCTCCAGGGGGTTCAGTATGTTCCCATACATGAGCTGCTAGTGTCGGGGGGCGCATGAGCCGCTGGTGTCGGGGGGCACATGAGCCGCTGGTGTAAGGGGGTCACATGAGCCGCTGGTGTAAGGGGGGCACATGAGCCGCTGGTGTAAGGGGGGCACATGAGCCGCTGGTGTAAGGGGGGCACATGAGCCGCTGGTGTAAGGGGGTCACATGAGCTGCTTGTGTAAGGGGGGTACATGAGCCGCTTGTGTAAGGGGGGTACATGAGCCGCTGGTGTAAGGGGGGCACATGAGCCGCTTGTGTAAGGGGGGCACATGAGCCGCTTGTGTAAGGGGGGCACATGAGCCGCCGGTGTAAGGGGGATACATGAGCCGCTGGTGTAAGGGGGATACATGAGCCGCTGGTGTAAGGGGGGTACATGAGCCGCTGGTGTAAGGGGGATACATGAGCCGCTGGTGTAAGGGGGGCACATGAGCCGCTGGTGTAAGGGGGGTACATGAGCCGCTGGTGTAAGGGGGGTACATGAGCCGCTGGTGTAAGGGGGATACATGAGTCGCCGGTGTAAGGGGGGCACATGAGCCGCTGGTGTAATGGGGGTACATGAGCAGCCGGTGTAAGGGAGGCACATGAGCCGCCGGTGTAAGGGGGGCACATGAGCCGCCGGTGTAAGGGGGGCACATGTAAGGGGGGCACATGAGCCGCTTGTGTAAGGGGGTACATGAGCCGCTTGTGTAAGGGGGTCACATGAGCCGCTTGTGTAAGGCGGTCACATGAGCTGCTTGTGTAAGGGGGGCACATGAGCCGCTGGTGTAAGGGGGGCACATGAGCCGCTGGTGTAAGGGGGGCACATGAGCCGCTGGTGTCGGAGGGCACATGAGCCGCTGGTGTAAGGGGGGCACATGAGCCGCTGGTGTCGGAGGGCACATGAGCAGCTGGTGTCGGAGGGCACATGAGCAGCTGGTGTTGGAGGGCACATGAGCCGCTGGTGTCGGAGGGCACATGAGCCGCTGGTGTCGGAGGGCACATGAGCCGCTGGTGTCGGAGGGCACATGAGCCGCTGGTGTCGGAGGGCACATGAGCCGCTGGTGTTGGAGGGCACAGGAGCAGCTGGTGTCGGGGGCACATGAGCTGTCGGTGTCGGGGGGCACATGAGCCACTATCACTCCGGACCTCGGTTGATGTCATTTTTCCTACATGACAATGATACAAAACTCCCATCTGCTTCATTTCTGGAGAAGTACCGGTGACAGTGACTCAGTGGCCAAGTGTCTCCTGACAACCGGACCCCATGGGGAGTTCTGGAGACAAGGTGTGAGCACTCTCCATCCAGCATCCAGGCGCTAGAGCTCGTCCTGGAGATGGAGGAAGATGGACGCTGTAACATGTCGCCACCTTCTTCCAGGCCGAGAAGACTGGATGCCTCTTCACACATCATGGAGGAGATACTGATGGGGTGTACTCATTTCTGCATCATCTAATTGGAGTAAAACTGAAGCTTTTGAGATGAGTTATATTATAACCGCACTGTCAGGATATGCGGGAAATGTTCTGTGACACCGAGAATTGTCAGAAAGTGGAAACTGTACAGTCAGGTAGTGATTAAAATCCTACATTCCAGAGAGGGTGTACTCACTTATACTGATAATACAGGGGTGTACTCACTTATACTGATAATACAGGGGTGTACTCACTTATACTGATAATACAGGGGGTGTACTCACTTATACTGATAATACAGGGGTGTACTCACTTATACTGAGCCTTGTATATATAATGTACTGATAATACAGGAGTGTACTCACTTATACTGAGCACTGTATATATAATGTACTGATAATACAGGGGTGTACTCACTTATACTGAGCCTTGTATATATAATGTACTGATAATACAGGGGTGTACTCACTTATACTGAGCGCTGTATATATAATGTACTGATAATACAGGGGTGTACTCACTTATACTGAGCGCTGTATATATAATGTACTGATAATACAGGGGTGTACTCACTTATACTGAGCGCTGTATATATAATGTACTGATAATACAGGGGTGTACTCACTTATACTGAGCGCTGTATATATAATGTACTGATAATACAGGGGTGTACTCACTTATACTGAGCCCTGTATATATAATGTACTGATAATACAGGGGTGTACTCACTTATACTGAGCACTGTATATATAATGTACTGATAATACAGGGGTGTACTCACTTATACTGAGCCCTGTATATATACTGTACTGATAATACAGGGGTGTACTCACTTATACTGAGCTCTGTATATATAATGTACTGATAATACAGGGGTGTACTCACTTATACTGAGCCCTGTATATATAATGTACTGATAATACAGGGGTGTACTCACTTATACTGAGCTCTGTATATATAATGTACTGATAATACAGGGGTGTACTCACTTATACTGAGCTCTGTATATATAATGTACTGATAATACAGGGATGTACTCACTTATACTGAGCCCTGTATATATAATGTACTGATAATACAGGGGTGTACTCACTTATGCTGAGCCCTGTATATATAATGTACTGATAATACAGGAGTGTACTCACTTATACTGAGCCCTGTATATATAATGTACTGATAATACAGGAGTGTAATCACTTATGCTGAGCCCTGTATATATAATGTACTGATAATACAGGGGTGTACTCACTTATACTGAGCACTGTATATATAATGTACTGATAATACAGGGGTGTACTCACTTATACTGAGCGCTGTATATATAATGTACTGATAATACAGGGGTGTACTCACTTATACTGAGCACTGTATATATAATGTACTGATAATACAGGGGTGTACTCACTTATACTGAGCACTGTATATATAATGTACTGATAATACAGGGGTGTACTCACTTATACTGAGCCCTGTATATATAATGTACTGATAATACAGGGATGTACTCACTTATACTGAGCGCTGTATATATAATGTACTGATAGTACAGGGGTGTACTCACTTATACTGAGCTCTGTATATATAATGTACTGATAATACAGGGGTGTAATCACTTATACTGAGCTCTGTATATATAATGTACTGATAATACAGGGGTGTACTCACTTATACTGAGCGCTGTATATATACTGTACTGATAATACAGGGGTGTACTCTCTTATACTGAGCACTGTATATATAATGTACTGATAATACAGGGGTGTACTCACTTATACTGAGCTCTGTATATATAATGTACTGATAATACAGGGGTGTACTCACTTATACTGAGCGCTGTATATATAATGTACTGATAATACAGGGGTGTACTCACTTATACTGAGCTCTGTATATATAATGTACTGATAATACAGGGGTGTACTCACTTATACTGAGCCCTGTATATATAATGTACTGATAATACAGGGGTGTACTCACTTATACTGAGCACTGTATATATACTGTACTGATAATACAGGGGTGTACTCACTTATACTGAGCCCTGTATACATAATGTACTGATAATACAGGGGTGTACTCACTTATACTGAGCCCTGTATATATAATGTACTGATAATACAGGGGTGTACTCACTTATACTGAGCCTTGTATATATAATGTACTGATAATACAGGGGTGTACTCGCTTATACTGAGCCCTGTATATATAATGTACTGATAATACAGGGGTGTACTCACTTATACTGAGCCCTGTATATATAATGTACTGATAATACAGGGGTGTACTCACTTATACTGAGCCCTGTATACATAATGTACTGATAATACAGGGGTGTACTCACTTATACTGAGCCCTGTATATATAATGTACTGATAATACAGGGGTGTACTCACTTATACTGAGCCCTGTATATATAATGTACTGATAATACAGGGGTGTACTCACTTATACTGAGCCCTGTATATATAATGTACTGATAATACAGGGGGTGTACTCACTTATACTGAGCCCTGTATACATAATGTACTGATAATACAGGGGTGTACTCACTTATACTGAGCCCTGTATATATAATGTACTGATAATACAGGGGTGTACTCTCTTATACTGAGCGCTGTATATATAATGTACTGATAATACAGGGGTGTAATCACTTATACTGAGCGCTGTATATATAATGTACTGATAAT
Source organism: Phyllobates terribilis (assembly GCF_046119375.1). Classification (NCBI taxonomy): domain Eukaryota; kingdom Metazoa; phylum Chordata; class Amphibia; order Anura; family Dendrobatidae; genus Phyllobates; species Phyllobates terribilis. The sequence goes on from NW_027362768.1 coordinate 398,051,405, forward strand.
ACAGGGGTGTAATCACTTATACTGAGCCCTGTATATATAATGTACTGATAATACAGGAGTGTACTCACTTCTACTGATAATACAGGGGTGTACTCACTTCTACTGATAATACAGGGGTGTACTCACTTCTACTGATAATACAGGGGTGTACTCACTTATACTGAGCACAGTATATATAATGTACTGATAGTACAGGGGGTGTACTCACTTATACTGATAATACAGGGGTGTACTCACTTCTACTGATAATACAGGGGTGTACTCACTTCTGATAATACAGGGGTGTACTCACTTCTACTGATAATACAGGGGTGTACTCACTTCTACTGATAATACAGGGGTGTACTCACTTCTACTGATAATACAGGGGTGTACTCACTTCTACTGAGCACAGTATATATAATGTACTGATAGCACAGGGGGTGTACTCACTTCTACTGATAATACAGGGGTGTACTCACTTCTACTGATAATACAGGGGTGTACTCACTTATACTGATAATACAGGGGTGTACTCACTTCTACTGATAATACAGGGGTGTACTCACTTATACTGATAATACAGGGGGTGTATTCACTTCTACTGATAATACAGGGGTGTACTCACTTATACTGATAATACAGGGGTGTACTCACTTCTACTGAGCACAGCATATATAATGTACTGATAATACAGGGGTGTACTCACTTATACTGATAATACAGGGGTGTACTCACTTATACTGATAATACAGGGGGTGTACTCACTTCTACTGATAATACGGGGGTGTACTCACTTCTACTGATAATACAGGGGTGTACTCACTCCTACTGATAATACAGGGGTGTAATCACTTATACTGATAATACAGGGGTGTACTCACTTCTACTGATAATACAGGGGTGTACTCACTTCTACTGAGCACAGCATATATAATGTACTGATAATACAGGGGTGTACTCACTTCTACTGATAATACAGGGGTGTAATCACTTATACTGATAATACAGGGGTGTACTCACTTCTACTGATAATACAGGGGTGTACTCACTTCTACTGATAATACAGGGGTGTACTCACTTCTACTGAGCACAGCATATATAATGTACTGATAATACAGGGGTGTAATCACTTATACTGATAATACAGGGGTGTACTCACTTATACTGATAATACAGGGGGTGTACTCACTTCTACTGATAATACGGGGGTGTACTCACTTCTACTGATAATACAGGGGTGTACTCACTTCTACTGATAATACAGGGGTGAAATCACTTATACTGCTAATACAGGGGTGTACTCACTTATACTGATAATACAGGGGTGTACTCACTTCTACTGAGCACAGTATATATAATGTACTGATAATACAGGGGTGTACTCACTTATACTGAGCGCTGTATATATAATGTACTGATAATACAGGAGTGTACTCACTTATACTGATAATACAGGGGTGTACTCACTTATACTGATAATACAGGGGTGTACTCATTATACTGATAATACAGGGGTGTACTCACTTATACTGATAATACAGGGGTGTAATCACTTATACTGATAATACAGGGGTGTAATCACTTATACTGAGCGCTGTATATATATTGTACTGATAATACAGGGGTGTACTCACTTATACTGAGATCTGTATATATAATGTACTGATAATACAGGGGTGTATTCACTTATACTGATAATACAGGGGTGTAATCACTTATACTGATAATACAGGGGTGTACTCACTTATACTGAGATCTGTATATATAATGTACTGATAATACAGGGGTGTACTCACTTATACTGATAATACAGGGGTGTAATCACTTATACTGATAATACAGGGGTGTACTCACTTATACTGAGATCTGTATATATAATGTACTGATAATACAGGGGTGTATTCACTTATACTGAGCGCTGTATATATAATGTACTGATAATACAGGAGTGTACTCACTTATACTGATAATACAGGGGTGTAATCACTTATACTGATAATACAGGGGTGTACTCACTTATACTGATAATACAGGGGTGTACTCACTTACACTGAGCGCTGTATATATAATGTACTGATAATACAGGGGTGTACTCACTTATACTGAGCGCTGTATATATAATGTACTGATAATACAGGGGTGTACTCACTTATACTGAGCCCTGTATATATAATGTACTGATAATACAGGGGTGTACTCACTTATACTGAGCACTGTATATATAATGTACTGATAATACAGGGGTGTACTCACTTATACTGAGCCCTGTATATATAATGTACTGATAATACAGGGGTGTACTCACTTATACTGAGCCCTGTATATATAATGTACTGATAATACAGGGGGTGTACTCACTTATACTGAGCGCTGTATATATAATGTACTGATAATACAGGGATGTACTCACTTATACTGAGCGCTGTATATATAATGTACTGATAATACAGGGGTGTACTCACTTATACTGAGCCCTGTATATATAATGTACTGATAATACAGGGGTGTACTCACTTATACTGAGCGCTGTGTATATAATGTACTGATAATACAGTGGTGTACTCACTTATACTGAGCCTGTATATATAATGTACTGATAATACAGGGGTGTACTCACTTATACTGAGCACTGTATATATATTGTACTGATAATATGGGGTGTACTCACTTATACTGAGCCCTGTATATATAATGTACTGATAATACAGGGGTGTACTCACTTATACTGAGATCTGTATATATAATGTACTGATAATACAGGGGTGTACTCACTTATACTGAGCGCTGTATATATAATGTACTGATAATACAGGGGTGTACTCACTTATACTGAGCGCTGTATATATAATGTACTGATAATACAGGGGTGTACTCACTTATACTGAACGCTGTATATATAATGTACTGATAATACAGGGGTGTACTCACTTATACTGAGCGCTGTATATATAATGTACTGATAATACAGGGGTGAACTCACTTATACTGAGCTCTGTATATATAATGTACTGATAATACAGGGGTGAACTCACTTATACTGAGCTCTGTATATATAATGTACTGATAATACAGGGGTGTACTCACTTATACTGAACGCTGTATATATAATGTACTGATAATACAGGGGTGTACTCACTTATACTGAGCGCTGTATATATAATGTACTGATAATACAGGGGTGAAGTCACTTATACTGAGCACTGTATATATAATGTACTGATAATACAGGGGTGTACTCACTTATACTGAGCGCTGTATATATAATGTACTGATTATACAGGGGTGTACTCACTTATACTGAGCGCTGTATATATAATGTACTGATCATACAGGGGTGTACTCACTTATACTGAGCCCTGTATATATAATGTACTGATAATACAGGGGTGTACTCACTTATACTGAGCCCTGTATATATAATGTACTGATAATACAGGGGTGTACTCACTTATACTGAGCTCTGTATATATAATGTACTGATAATACAGGAGTGTACTCACTTATACTGAGCGCTGTATATATAATGTACTGATAATACAGGGGTGTACTCACTTATACTGAGCTCTGTATATATAATGTACTGATAATACAGGAGTGTACTCACTTATACTGAGCCCTGTATATATAATGTACTGATAATACAGGGGTGTACTCACTTATACTGAGCGCTGTATATATAATGTACTGATAATACAGGGGTGTACTCACTTATACTGAGCACTGTATATATAATGTACTGATAATACAGGGGTGTACTCACTTATACTGAGCCCTGTATATATAATGTACTGATAATTCAGGGGTGTACTCACTTATACTGAGCACTGTATATATATTGTACTGATAATATGGGGTGTACTCACTTATACTGAGCCCTGTATATATAATGTACTGATAATACAGGGGTGTACTCACTTATACTGAGCCCTGTATATATAATGTACTGATAGTACAGGGGGTGTACTCACTTATACTGAGCCCTGTATATATAATGTACTGATAATACAGTGGTGTACTCACTTATGCTGAGCACTGTATATATAATGTACTGATAATACAGGGGTGTACTCACTTATACTGAGCCCTGTATATATAATGTACTGATAATACAGGGGGTGTACTCACTTATACTGAGCCCTGTATATATAATGTACTGATAATACAGGGGGTGTACTCACTTATACTGAGCCCTGTATATATAATGTACTGATAATACAGGGGTGTACTCACTTATACTGAGCCCTGTATATATAATGTACCGATAATACAGGGGGTGTACTCACTTATACTGAGCCCTGTATATATAATGTACTGATAATACAGGGGGTGTACTCACTTATACTGAGCCCTGTATATATAATGTACTGATAATACAGGGGGTGTACTCACTTATACTGAGCGCTGTATATATAATGTACTGATAATACAGGGGTGTACTCACTTATGCTGAGCACTGTATATATAATGTACTGATAATACAGGGGTGTACTCACTTATACTGAGCCCTGTATATATAATGTACTGATAATACAGGGGGTGTACTCACTTATACTGAGCCCTGTATATATAATGTACTGATAATACAGGGGTGTACTCACTTATACTGAGCCCTGTATATATAATGTACTGATAATACAGGGGTGTACTCACTTATACTGAGCGCTGTGTATATAATGTACTGATAATACAGGGGTGTACTCACTTATACTGAGCGCTGTGTATATAATGTACTGATAATACAGGGGTGTACTCACTTATACTGAGCGCTGTATATATAATGTACTGATAATACAGGGGTGTAGTCACTTATACTGAGCGCTGTATATATAATGTACTGATAATACAGGGGTGTACTCACTTATACTGAGCGCTGTATATATAATGTACTGATAATACAGGGGTGTACTCACTTATACTGAGCGCTGTATATATAATGTACTGATAATACAGGGGTGTAGTCACTTATACTGAGCGCTGTGTATATAATGTACTGATAATACAGGGGTGTACTCACATATACTGATCCCTGTATATATAATGTACTGATAATACAGGGGTGTACTCACTTATACTGAGCGCTGTATATATAATGTACTGATAATACAGGGGTGTACTCACTTATACTGAGCGCTGTATATATAATGTACTGATAATACAGGGGTGTACTCACTTATACTGAGCGCTGTATATATAATGTACTGATAATACAGGGGTGTACTCACTTATACTGAGCGCTGTATATATAATGTACTGATCATACAGGGGTGTACTCACTTATACTGAGCCCTGTATATATAATGTACTGATAATACAGGGGTGTACTCACTTATACTGAGCGCTGTATATATATTGTACTGATAATATGGGGTGTACTCACTTATACTGAGCACTGTATATATAATGTACTGATAATACAGGGGTGTAATCACTTATACTGAGCCCTGTATATATAATGTACTGATAATACAGGGGTGTACTCACTTATACTGAGCCCTGTATATATAATGTACTGATAATACAGGGGTGTAATCACTTATACTGAGCGCTGTATATATAATGTACTGATAATACAGGGGTGTACTCTCTTATACTGAGCGCTGTATATATAATATACTGATAATACAGGGGTGTACTCACTTATACTGAGCGCTGTATATATAATGTACTGATAATACAGGGGTGTACTCACTTATACTGAGCCCTGTATATATAATGTACTGATAATACAGGAGTGTAATCACTTATACTGAGCCCTGTATATATAATGTACTGATAATACAGGAGTGTAATCACTTATACTGAGCGCTGTATATATAATGTACTGATAATACAGGGGTGTACTCACTTATACTGAGCACTGTATATATAATGTACTGATAATACAGGGGTGTACTCACTTATACTGAGCACTGTATATATAATGTACTGATAATACAGGGGGTGTACTCACTTATACTGAGCCCTGTATATATAATGTACTGATAATACAGGGGTGTACTCACTTATACTGAGCGCTGTATATATAATGTACTGATAATACAGGAGTGTAATCACTTATACTGAGCACTGTATATATAATGTACTGATAATACAGGGGTGTAATCACTTATACTGAGCCCTGTATATATAATGTACTGATAATACAGGGGTGTACTCACTTATACTGAGCCCTGTATATATAATGTACTGATAATACAGGGGTGTACTCACTTATACTGAGCGCTGTATATATAATGTACTGATAATACAGGAGTGTAATCACTTATACTGAGCACTGTATATATAATGTACTGATAATACAGGGGTGTACTCACTTATACTGAGCCCTGTATATATAATGTACTGATAATACAGGAGTGTAATCACTTATACTGAGCCCTGTATATATAATGTACTGATAATACAGGAGTGTAATCACTTATACTGAGCCCTGTATATATAATGTACTGATAATACAGGAGTGTAATCACTTATACTGAGCGCTGTATATATAATGTACTGATAATACAGGAGTGTAATTACTTATACTGAGCCCTGTATATATAATGTACTGATAATACAGGAGTGTAATCACTTATACTGAGCACTGTATATATAATGTACTGATAATACAGGGGTGTACTCACTTATACTGAGCACTGTATATATAATGTACTGATAATACAGGGGTGTACTCACTTATACTGAGCCCTGTATATATAATGTACTGATAATACAGGAGTGTAATCACTTATACTGAGCCCTGTATATATAATGTACTGATAATACAGGAGTGTAATCACTTATACTGAGCGCTGTATATATAATGTACTGATAATACAGGGGTGTACTCTCTTATACTGAGCGCTGTATATATAATGTACTGATAATACAGGGGTGTACTCTCTTATACTGAGCGCTGTATATATAATGTACTGATAATACAGGGGTGTAATCACTTATACTGAGCACTGTATATATAATGTACTGATAATACAGGAGTGTAATCACTTATACTGAGCGCTGTATATATAATGTACTGATAATACAGGGGTGTACTCTCTTATACTGAGCGCTGTATATATAATGTACTGATAATACAGGGGTGTACTCTCTTATACTGAGCGCTGTATATATAATGTACTGATAATACAGGGGTGTACTCTCTTATACTGAGCCCTGTATATATAATGTACTGATAATACAGGGGTGTAATCACTTATACTGAGCACTGTATATATAATGTACTGATAATACAGGGGTGTACTCACTTATACTGAGCACTGTATATATAATGTACTGATAATACAGGGGTGTACTCACTTATACTGAGCTCTGTATATATAATGTACTGATAATACAGGGGGTGTACTCACTTATACTGAGCCCTGTATATATAATGTACTGATAATACAGGGGTGTACTCTCTTATACTGAGCGATGTATATATAATGTACTGATAATACAGGGGTGTACTCACTTATACTGAGCCCTGTATATATAATGTACTGATAATACAGGGGTGTACTCACTTATACTGAGCGCTGTATATATAATGTACTGATAATACAGGGGTGTACTCACTTATACTGAGCCCTGTATATATAATGTACTGATAATACAGGGGTGTACTCTCTTATACTGAGCGCTGTATATATAATGTACTGATACTACAGGGGTGTACTCTCTTATACTGAGCGCTGTATATATAATGTACTGATAATACAGGGGAGTACTCACTTGTACTGAGCCCTGTATATATAATGTACTGATAATACAGGGGTGTACTCTCTTATACTGAGCGCTATATATATAATGTACTGATAATACAGGGATGTACTCTCTTATACTGAGCCCTGTATATATAATGTACTGATAATACAGGGGTGTACTCACTTATACTGAGCCCTGTATATATAATGTACTGATAATACAGGGGTGTACTCACTTATACTGAGCGCTGTATATATAATGTACTGATAATACAGGGGGTGTACTCACTTATACTGAGCCCTGTATATATAATGTACTGATAATACAGGGGTGTACTCACTTATACTGAGCGCTGTATATATAATGTACTGATAATACAGGGGTGTACTCACTTATACTGAGCCCTGTATATATAATGTACTGATAATACAGGGGTGTACTCACTTATACTGAGCACTGTATATATAATGTACTGATAATACAGGGGTGTACTCACTTATACTGAGCACTGTATATATAATGTACTGATAATACAGGGGTGTACTCACTTATACTGAGCGCTGTATATATAATGTACTGATAATACAGGGGTGTACTCACTTATACTGAGCGCTGTATATATAATGTAATGATAATACAGGAGTGTACTCACTTATACTGATAATACAGGGGTGTACTCACTTATACTGAGCGCTGTATATATAATGTACTGATAATACAGGGGGTGTACTCACTTATACTGAGCCCTGTATATATAATGTACTGATAATACAGGGGTGTACTCACTTATACTGAGCGCTGTATATATAATGTACTGATAATACAGGACTGTAATCACTTATACTGAGCACTGTATATATAATGTACTGATAATACAGGGGTGTACTCACTTATACTGAGCGCTGTATATATAATGTACTGATAATACAGGGGTGTACTCACTTATACTGAGCACTGTATATATAATGTACTGATAATACAGGGGTGTACTCACTTATACTGAGCACTGTATATATAATGTACTGATAATACAGGGGGTGTACTCACTTATACTGAGCCCTGTATATATAATGTACTGATAATACAGGGGTGTACTCACTTATACTGAGCGCTGTATATATAATGTACTGATAATACAGGGGGTGTACTCACTTATACTGAGCCCTGTATATATAATGTACTGATAATACAGGGGTGTACTCACTTATACTGAGCACTGTATATATAATGTACTGAAAATACAGGGATGTACTCACTTATACTGAGCGCTGTATATATAATGTACTGATAGTACAGGGGTGTACTCACTTATACTGAGCGCTGTATATATAATGTACTGATAATACAGGGGGTGTACTCACTTATACTGAGCCCTGTATATATAATGTACTGATAATACAGGGGTGTACTCACTTATACTGAGCACTGTATATATAATGTACTGATAATACAGGGGTGTACTCTCTTATACTGAGCGCTGTATATATAATGTACTGATAATACAGGGGTGTACTCACTTATACTGAGCCCTGTATATATAATGTACTGATAATACAGGGGTGTACTCACTTATACTGAGCCCTGTATATATACTGTACTGATAATACAGGGGTGTACTCACTTATACTGAGCGCTGTATATATAATGTACTGATAATACAGGGGGTGTACTCACTTATACTGAGCCCTGTATATATAATGTACTGATAATACAGGGGTGTACTCACTTATACTGAGTACTGTATATATAATATACTGATAATACAGGGGTGTACTCACTTATACTGAGCCCTGTATATATAATGTACTGATAATACAGGGGTGTACTCTCTTATACTGAGCCCTGTATATATAATGTACTGATAATACAGGGGTGTACTCACTTATACTGAGCCCTGTATATATAATGTACTGATAATACAGGGGTGTACTCACTTATACTGAGCCCTGTATATATAATGTACTGATAATACAGGGGTGTACTCACTTATACTGAGCCCTGTATATATAATGTACTGATAATACAGGGGTGTACTCACTTATACTGAGCCCTGTATATATAATGTACTGATAATACAGGGGTGTACTCACTTATACTGAGCCCTGTATATATAATGTACTGATAATACAGGGGTGTACTCACTTATACTGAGCCCTGTATATATAATGTACTGATAATACAGGGGTGTACTCACTTATACTGAGCCCTGTATATATAATGTACTGATAATACAGGGGTGTACTCACTTATACTGAGCGCTGTATATATAATGTACTGATAATACAGGGGTGTACTCACTTATACTGAGCCCTGTATATATAATGTACTGATAATACAGGGGTGTACTCACTTATACTGAGCCCTGTATATATACTGTACTGATAATACAGGGGTGTACTCACTTATACTGAGCCCTGTATATATAATGTACTGATAATACAGGGGTGTACTCACTTATACTGAGCCCTGTATATATAATGTACTGATAATACAGGGGTGTACTCACTTATACTGAGCGCTGTATATATAATGTACTGATAATACAGGGGTGTACTCACTTATACTGAGCCCTGTATATATAATGTACTGATAATACAGGGGTGTACTCACTTATACTGAGCCCTGTATATATACTGTACTGATAATACAGGGGTGTACTCACTTATACTGAGCCCTGTATATATAATGTACTGATAATACAGGGGTGTACTCACTTATACTGAGCCCTGTATATATAATGTACTGATAATACAGGGGTGTACTCACTTATACTGAGCGCTGTATATATAATGTACTGATAATACAGGGGGGTGTACTCACTTATACTGAGCGCTGTATATATAATGTACTGATAATACAGGGGTGTACTCACTTATACTGAGCACTGTATATATAATGTACTGATAATACAGGGGTGTACTCACTTATACTGAGCCCTGTATATATAATGTACTGATAATACAGGGGTGTACTCACTTATACTGAGCACTGTATATATAATGTACTGATAATACAGGAGTGTAATCACTTATACTGGCCCTGTATATATTATGTACTGATAATACAGGGGTGTACTCACTTATACTGAGCGCTGTATATATAATGTACTGATAATACAGGGGGGTGTACTCACTTATACTGAGCGCTGTATATATAATGTACTGATAATACAGGGGGGTGTACTCACTTATACTGAGCCCTGTATATATAATGTACTGATAATACAGGGGTGTACTCACTTATACTGAGCGCTGTATATATAATGTACTGATAATACAGGGGGGTGTACTCACTTATACTGAGCGCTGTATATATAATGTACTGATAATACAGGGGTGTACTCACTTATACTGAGCACTGTATATATAATGTACTGATAATACAGGGGTGTACTCACTTATACTGAGCGCTGTATATATAATGTACTGATAATACAGGGGTGTACTCACTTATACTGAGCACTGTATATATAATGTACTGATAATACAGGGGTGTACTCTCTTATACTGAGCGCTGTATATATAATGTACTGATAATACAGGGGTGTACTCACTTATACTGAGCCCTGTATATATAATGTACTGATAATACAGGGGTGTACTCACTTATACTGAGCGCTGTATATATAATGTACTGATAATACAGGAGTGTAATCACTTATACTGAGCACTGTATATATAATGTACTGATAATACAGGGGTGTAATCACTTATACTGAGCCCTGTATATATAATGTACTGATAATACAGGGGTGTACTCACTTATACTGAGCCCTGTATATATAATGTACTGATAATACAGGGGTGTACTCACTTATACTAAGCGCTGTATATATAATGTACTGATAATACAGGAGTGTAATCACTTATACTGAGCACTGTATATATAATGTACTGATAATACAGGGGTGTACTCACTTATACTGAGCACTGTATATATAATGTACTGATAATACAGGGGTGTACTCACTTATACTGAGCCCTGTATATATAATGTACTGATAATACAGGAGTGTAATCACTTATACTGAGCCCTGTATATATAATGTACTGATAATACAGGAGTGTAATCACTTATACTGAGCGCTGTATATATAATGTACTGATAATACAGGGGTGTAATCACTTATACTGAGCGCTGTATATATAATGTACTGATAATACAGGGGTGTACTCTCTTATACTGAGCGCTGTATATATAATGTACTGATAATACAGGGGTGTACTCTCTTATACTGAGCGCTGTATATATAATGTACTGATAATACAGGGGTGTAATCACTTATACTGAGCACTGTATATATAATGTACTGATAATACAGGGGTGTACTCACTTATACTGAGCTCTGTATATATAATGTACTGATAATACAGGGGGTGTACTCACTTATACTGAGCCCTGTATATATAATGTACTGATAATACAGGGGTGTACTCTCTTATACTGAGCGCTGTATATAAAATGTACTGATAATACAGGGGTGTACTCACTTATACTGAGCCCTGTATATATATTGTACTGATAATACAGGGGTGTACTCTCTTATACTGAGCGCTGTATATATAATGTACTGATACTACAGGGGTGTACTCTCTTATACTGAGCGCTGTATATATAATGTACTGATAATACAGGGGTGTACTCACTTATACTGAGCCCTGTATATATAATGTACTGATAATACAGGGGTGTACTCTCTTATACTGAGCGCTGTATATATAATGTACTGATAATACAGGGATGTACTCTCTTATACTGAGCCCTGTATATATAATGTACTGATAATACAGGGGTGTACTCACTTATACTGAGCCCTGTATATATAATGTACTGATAATACAGGGGTGTACTCACTTATACTGAGCCCTGTATATATAATGTACTGATAATACAGGGGTGTACTCACTTATACTGAGCGCTGTATATATAATGTACTGATAATACAGGGGTGTACTCACTTATACTGAGCCCTGTATATATAATGTACTGATAATACAGGGGTGTACTCTCTTATACTGAGCGCTGTATATATAATGTACTGATAATACAGGGGTGTACTCACTTATACTGAGCACTGTATATATAATGTACTGATAATACAGGGGTGTACTCACTTATACTGAGCGCTGTATATATAATGTACTGATAATACAGGGGTGTACTCACTTATACTGAGCGCTGTATATATAATGTAATGATAATACAGGAGTGTACTCACTTATACTGATAATACAGGGGTGTACTCACTTATACTGAGCGCTGTATATATAATGTACTGATAATACAGGGGGTGTACTCACTTATACTGAGCCCTGTATATATAATGTACTGATAATACAGGGGTGTACTCACTTATACTGAGCGCTGTATATATAATGTACTGATAATACAGGGGTGTACTCACTTATACTGAGCCCTGTATATATAATGTACTGATAATACAGGGGTGTACTCACTTATACTGAGCGCTGTATATATAATGTACTGATAATACAGGGGTGTACTCACTTATACTGAGCGCTGTATATATAATGTACTGATAATACAGGGGTGTACTCACTTATACTGAGCGCTGTATATATAATGTACTGATAATACAGGGGTGTACTCACTTATACTGAGCGCTGTATATATAATGTACTGATAATACAGGGGTGTACTCACTTATACTGAGCCCTGTATATATAATGTACTGATAATACAGGGGTGTACTCACTTATGCTGAGCACTGTATATATAATGTACTGATAATACAGGGGTGTACTCACTTATACTGAGCTCTGTATATATAATGTACTGATAATACAGGGGTGTACTCACTTATACTGAGCCCTGTATATATAATGTACTGATAATACAGGGGTGTACTCACTTATACTGAGCGCTGTATATATAATGTACTGATAATACAGGAGTGTACTCACTTATACTGATAATACAGGGGTGTACTCACTTATACTGAGCGCTGTATATATAATGTACTGATAATACAGGAGTGTACTCACTTATACTGATAATACAGGGGTGTACTCACTTATACTGAGCCCTGTATATATAATGTACTGATAATACAGGGGTGTACTCACTTATACTGTGCGCTGTATATATAATGTACTGATAATACAGGAGTATAATCACTTATACTGAGCCCTGTATATATAATGTACTGATAATACAGGGGTGTACTCACTTATACTGAGCACTGTATATATAATGTACTGATAATACAGGGGTGTACTCACTTATACTGAGCCCTGTATATATAATGTACTGATAATACAGGGGTGAACTCACTTATACTGAGCGCTGTATATATAATGTACTGATAATACAGGGGTGTACTCACTTATACTGAGCGCTGTATATATAATGTACTGATAATACAGGGGTGTACTCACTTATACTGATAATACAGGGGTGTACTCATTTATACTGAGCTCTGTATATATAATGTACTGATTTATACTGAGCTCTGTATATATAATGTACTGATAATACAGGGGTGTACTCACTTATACTGAGCGCTGTATATATAATGTACTGATAATACAGGAGTGTACTCACTTATACTGATAATACAGGGGTGTACTCACTTATACTGAGCTCTGTATATATAATGTACTGATAATACAGGGGTGTACTCACTTATACTGAGCGCTGTATATATAATGTACTGATAATACAGGGGGTGTACTCACTTATACTGAGCACTGTATATATAATGTACTGATAATACAGGGGTGTACTCACTTATACTGAGCTCTGGATATATAATGTACTGATAATACAAGAGTATAATCACTTATACTGAGCCCTGTATATATAATGTACTGATAATACAGGGGTGTACTCACTTATACTGAGCACTGTATATATAATGTACTGATAATACAGGGGTGTACTCACTTATACTGAGCCCTGTATATATAATGTACTGATAATACAGGGGTGAACTCACTTATACTGAGCGCTGTATATATAATGTACTGATAATACAGGGGTGTACTCACTTATACTGAGCCCTGTATATATAATGTACTGATAATACAGGGGTGTACTCACTTATACTGAGCCCTGTATATATAATGTACTGATAATACAGGTGTGTACTCACTTATACTGAACGCTGTATATATAATGTACTGATAATACAGGGGTGTACTCACTTATACTGAGCCCTGTATATATAATGTACTGATAATACAGGGGTGTACTCACTTATACTGAGCCCTGTATATACAATGTACTGATAATACAGGGGTGTACTCACTTATACTGAGCCCTGTATATATAATGTACTGATAATACAGGAGTGTACTCACTTATACTGATAATACAGGGGTGTACTCACTTATACTGAGCGCTGTATATATAATGTACTGATAATACAGGGGGTGTACTCACTTATACTGAGCCCTGTATATATAATGTACTGATAATACAGGGGTGTACTCACTTATACTGAGCGCTGTATATATAATGTACTGATAATACAGGGGTGTACTCACTTATACTGAGCCCTGTATATATAATGTACTGATAATACAGGGGTGTACTCACTTATACTGAGCGCTGTATATATAATGTACTGATAATACAGGGGTGTACTCACTTATACTGAGCGCTGTATATATAATGTACTGATAATACAGGGGTGTACTCACTTATACTGAGCGCTGTATATATAATGTACTGATAATACAGGGGGTGTACTCACTTATACTGAGCACTGTATATATAATGTACTGATAATACAGGGGTGTACTCACTTATACTGAGCTCTGTATATATAATGTACTGATAATACAAGAGTATAATCACTTATACTGAGCCCTGTATATATAATGTACTGATAATACAGGGGTGTACTCACTTATACTGAGCACTGTATATATAATGTACTGATAATACAGGGGTGTACTCACTTATACTGAGCCCTGTATATATAATGTACTGATAATACAGGGGTGAACTCACTTATACTGAGCGCTGTATATATAATGTACTGATAATACAGGGGTGTACTCACTTATACTGAGCCCTGTATATATAATGTACTGATAATACAGGTGTGTACTCACTTATACTGAGCTCTGTATATATAATGTACTGATAATACAGGGGTGTACTCACTTATACTGAGCTCTGTATATATAATGCACTGATAATACAGGGGTGTACTCACTTATACTGAGCCCTGTATATATAATGTACTGATAATACAGGAGTGTACTCACTTATACTGATAATACAGGGGTGTACTCACTTATACTGAGCTCTGTATATATAATGTACTGATAATACAGGGGTGTACTCACTTATACTGAGCGCTGTATATATAATGTACTGATAATACAGGGGTGTACTCACTTATACTGAGCTCTGTATATATAATGTACTGATAATACAGGGGTGTACTCACTTATTCTGAGCGCTGTATATATAATGTACAGATAATACAGGGGTGTACTCACTTATACTGAGCGCTGTATATATAATGTACTGATAATACAGGGGTTTACTCACTTATACTGAGCCCTGTATATATAATGTACTGATAATACAGGGGTGTACTCACTTATACTGAGCCCTGTATATATAATGTACTGATAATACAGGGGTGTACTCACTTATACTGAGCCCTGTATATACAATGTACTGATAATACAGGGGTGTACTCACTTATACTGAGCCCTGTATATATAATGTACTGATAATACAGGGGTGTACTCACTTATACTGAGCGCTGTATATATAATGTACTGATAATACAGGGGTGTACTCACTTATACTGAGCGCTGTATATATTATGTACTGATAATACAGGGGTGTACTCACTTATACTGAGCACTGTATATATAATGTACTGATAATACAGGAGTGTAATCACTTATACTGAGTGCTGTATATATAATGTACTGATAATACAGGGGTGTACTCACTTATACTGAGCACTGTATATATAATGTACTGATAATACAGGGGTGTACTCTCTTATACTGAGCGCTGTATATATAATGTACTGATAATACAGGGGTGTACTCACTTATAGTGAGCCCTGTATATATAATGTACTGATAATACAGGGGTGTACTCACTTATACTGAGCGCTGTATATATAATGTACTGATAATACAGGAGTGTAATCGCTTATACTGAGCACTGTATATATAATGTACTGATAATACAGGGGTGTACTCACTTATACTGAGCCCTGTATATATAATGTACTGATAATACAGGAGTGTACTCACTTATACTGAGCGCTGTATATATAATGTACTGATAATACAGGGGTGTACTCTCTTATACTGAGCGCTGTATATATAATGTACTGATAATACAGGGGTGTACTCTCTTATACTGAGCGCTGTATATATAATGTACTGATAATACAGGGGTGTACTCTCTTATACTGAGCACTGTATATATAATGTACTGATAATACAGGGGTGTACTCACTTATACTGAGCACTGTATATATAATGTACTGATAATACAGGGGTGTACTCACTTATACTGAGCGCTGTATATATAATGTACTGATAATACAGGGGTGTACTCACTTATACTGAGCACTGTATATATAATGTACTGATAATACAGGGGTGTACTCACTTATACTGAGCGCTGTATATATAATGTACTGATAATACAGGGGTGTACTCACTTATACTGAGCGCTGTATATATAATGTAATGATAATACAGGAGTGTACTCACTTATACTGATAATACAGGGGTGTACTCACTTATACTGAGCGCTGTATATATAATGTACTGATAATACAGGGGGTGTACTCACTTATACTGAGCCCTGTATATATAATGTACTGATAATACAGGGGTGTACTCACTTATACTGAGCGCTGTATATATAATGTACTGATAATACAGGGGTGTACTCACTTATACTGAGCCCTGTATATATAATGTACTGATAATACAGGGGTGTACTCACTTATACTGAGCGCTGTATATATAATGTACTGATAATACAGGGGTGTACTCACTTATACTGAGCGCTGTATATATAATGTACTGATAATACAGGGGTGTACTCACTTATACTGAGCGCTGTATATATAATGTACTGATAACACAGGGGTGTACTCACTTATACTGAGCGCTGTATATATAATGTACTGATAATACAGGGGTGTACTCACTTATACTGAGCCCTGTATATATAATGTACTGATAATACAGGGGTGTACTCACTTATGCTGAGCACTGTATATATAATGTACTGATAATACAGGGGTGTACTCACTTACACTGAGCTCTGTATATATAATGTACTGATAATACAGGGGTGTACTCACTTATACTGAGCCCTGTATATATAATGTACTGATAATACAGGGGTGTACTCACTTATACTGAGCTCTGTATATATAATGTACTGATAATACAGGAGTGTACTCACTTATACTGATAATACAGGGGTGTACTCACTTATACTGAGCCCTGTATATATAATGTACTGATAATACAGGAGTGTACTCACTTATACTGATAATACAGGGGTGTACTCACTTATACTGAGCGCTGTATATATAATGTACTGATAATACAGGAGTGTACTCACTTATACTGATAATACAGGGGTGTACTCACTTATACTGAGCCCTGTATATATAATGTACTGATAATACAGGGGTGTACTCACTTATACTGAGCGCTGTATATATAATGTACTGATAATACAGGAGTATAATCACTTATACTGAGCCCTGTATATATAATGTACTGATAATACAGGGGTGTACTCACTTATACTGAGCACTGTATATATAATGTACTGATAATACAGGGGTGTACTCACTTATACTGAGCCCTGTATATATAATGTACTGATAATACAGGGGTGAACTCACTTATACTGAGCGCTGTATATATAATGTACTGATAATACAGGGGTGTACTCACTTATACTGAGCCCTGTATATATAATGTACTGATAATACAGGTGTGTACTCACTTATACTGAGCGCTGTATATATAATGTACTGATATTACAGGGGTGTACTCACTTATACTGATAATACAGGGGTGTACTCATTTATACTGAGCTCTGTATATATAATGTACTGATAATACAGGGGTGTACTCACTTATACTGAGCGCTGTATATATAATGTACTGATAATACAGGATTGTACTCACTTATACTGATAATACAGGGGTGTACTCACTTATACTGAGCTCTGTATATATAATGTACTGATAATACAGGGGTGTACTCACTTATACTGAGCGCTGTATATATAATGTACTGATAATACAGGGGGTGTACTCACTTATACTGAGCACTGTATATATAATGCACTGATAATACAGGGGTGTACTCACTTATACTGAGCTCTGTATATATAATGTACTGATAATACAGGAGTATAATCACTTATACTGAGCCCTGTATATATAATGTACTGATAATACAGGGGTGTACTCACTTATACTGAGCACTGTATATATAATGTACTGATAATACAGGGGTGTACTCACTTATACTGAGCCCTGTATATATAATGTACTGATAATACAGGGGTGAACTCACTTATATTGAGCGCTGTATATATAATGTACTGATAATACAGGGGTGTACTCACTTATACTGAGCCCTGTATATATAATGTACTGATAATACAGGTGTGTACTCACTTATACTGAGCGCTGTATATATAATGTACTGATAATACAGGGGTGTACTCACTTATACTGATAATACAGGGGTGTACTCACTTATACTGAGCTCTGTATATATAATGTACTGATAATACAGGGGTGTACTCACTTATACTGAGCTCTGTATATATAATGTACTGATAATACAGGGGTGTACTCACTTATACTGAGCGCTGTATATATAATGTACTGATAATACAGGAGTGTACTCACTTATACTGATAATACAGGGGTGTACTCACTTATACTGAGCTCTGTATATATAATGTACTGATAATACAGGGGTGTACTCACTTATACTGAGCGCTGTATATATAATGTACTGATAATACAGGGGTGTACTCACTTATACTGAGCTCTGTATATATAATGTACTGATAATACAGGGGTGTACTCACTTATTCTGAGCGCTGTATATATAATGTACAGATAATACAGGGGTGTACTCACTTATACTGAGCGCTGTATATATAATGTACTGATAATACAGGGGTTTACTCACTTATACTGAGCCCTGTATATATAATGTACTGATAATACAGGGGTGTACTCACTTATACTGAGCCCTGTATATATAATGTACTGATAATACAGGGGTGTACTCACTTATACTGAGCCCTGTATATACAATGTACTGATAATACAGGGGTGTACTCACTTATACTGAGCCCTGTATATATAATGTACTGATAATACAGGGGTGTACTCACTTATACTGAGCGCTGTATATATAATGTACTGATAATACAGGGGTGTACTCACTTATACTGAGCCCTGTATATATAATGTACTGATAATACAGGGGTGTATTCACTTATACTGAGCCCTGTATATATAATGTACTGATAATACAGGGGTGTACTCACTTATACTGAGCCCTGTATATATAATGTACTGATAATACAGGGGTGTACTCACTTATACTGAGCCCTGTATATATAATGTACTGATAATATAGGGGTGTACTCACTTATACTGAGCCCTGTATATATAATGTACTGATAATACAGGGGGTGTACTCACTTATACTGAGCGCTGTATATATAATGTACTGATAATACAGGGGTGTACTCACTTATACTGAGCCCTGTATATATAATGTACTGATAATACAGGGGTGTACTCACTTATACTGAGCCCTGTATATATACTGTACTGATAATACAGGGGTGTACTCACTTATACTGAGCCCTGTATATATACTGTACTGATAATACAGGGGTGTACTCACTTATACTGAGCGCTGTATATATAATGTTCTGATAATACAGGGGTGTACTCACTTATACTGAGCGCTGTATATATAATGTACTGATAATACAGGGGTGTACTCACTTATACTGAGCGCTGTATATATAATGTACTGATAATACAGGGGTGTACTCACTTATGCTGAGCCCTGTATATATAATGTACTGATAATACAGGGGTGTAATCACTTATGCTGAGCGCTGTATGTATAATGTACTGATAATACAGGGGTGTAATCACTTATGCTGAGCGCTGTATGTATAATGTACTGATAATACAGGGGTGTAATCACTTATACTGAGCCCTGAATATATAATGTACTGATAATACAGAGGTGTACTCACTTATTCTGAGCCCTGTATATATAATGTACTGATAATACAGGGGTGTACTCACTTATACTGAGCCCTGTATATATAATGTACTGATAGTACAGGGGTGTACTCACTTATACTGAGCGCTGTATATATAATGTACTGATAATACAGGGGGTGTACTCACTTATACTGAGCCCTGTATATATAATGTACTGATAATACAGGGGTGTACTCACTTATACTGAGCACTGTATATATAATGTACTGATAATACAGGGGTATACTCTCTTATACTGAGCGCTGTATATATAATGTACTGATAATACAGGGGTGTACTCACTTATACTGAGCGCTGTATATATAATGTACTGATAATACAGGGGTGTACTCACTTATACTGAGCCCTGTATACATAACGTACTGATAATACAGGGGTGTACTCACTTATACTGAGCCCTGTATATATAATGTACTGATAATACAGGGGTGTACTCACTTATACTGAGCCCTGTATATATAATGTACTGATAATACAGGGGTGTACTCACTTATACTGAGCCCTGTATACATAATGTACTGATAATACAGGGGTGTACTCACTTATACTGAGCCCTGTATATATAATGTACTGATAATACAGGGGTGTACTCACTTATACTGAGCGCTGTATATATAATGTACTGATAATACAGGGGTGTACTCACTTATACTGAGCCCTGTATATATAATGTACTGATAATACAGGGGTGTACTCACTTATACTGAGCTCTGTATATATAATGTACTGATAATACAGGGGTGTACTCACTTATACTGAGCCCTGTATATATAATGTACTGATAATACAGGGGTGTACTCACTTATACTGAGCGCTGTATATATAATGTACTGATAATACAGGGGTGTACTCACTTATACTGAGCCCTGTATATATAATGTACTGATAATACAGGGGTGTACTCACTTATACTGAGCCCTGTATACATAATGTACTGATAATACAGGGGTGTACTCACTTATACTGAGCGCTGTATATATAATGTACTGATAATACAGGGGTGTACTCACTTATACTGAGCGCTGTATATATAATGTAGTGATAATACAGGGGTGTACTCACTTATACTGAGCGCTGTATATATAATGTACTGATAATACAGGGGTGTACTCACTTATACTGAGCCCTGTATATATAATGTACTGATAATACAGGGGTGTACTCACTTATACTGAGCCCTGTATATATACTGTACTGATAATACAGGGGTGTACTCACTTATACTGAGCGCTGTATATATAATGTTCTGATAATACAGGGTTGTACTCACTTATACTGAGCGCTGTATATATAATGTACTGATAATACAGGGGTGTACTCACTTATACTGAGCACTGTATATATAATGTACTGATAATACAGGGGTGTACTCACTTATACTGAGCTCTGTATATATAATGTACTGATAATACAGGGGTGTATTCACTTATACTGAGCCCTGTATACATAATGTACTGATAATACAGGGGTGTACTCACTTATACTGAGCCCTGTATATATAATGTACTGATAATACAGGGGTGTACTCACTTATACTGAGCCCTGTATATATAATGTACTGATAATACAGGGGTGTACTCACTTATACTGAGCCCTGTATACATAATGTACTGATAATACAGGGGTGTACTCACTTATACTGAGCCCTGTATATATAATGTACTGATAATACAGGGGTGTACTCACTTATACTGAGCCCTGTATACATAATGTACTGATAATACAGGGGTGTACTCACTTATACTGAGCGCTGTATATATAATGTACGGATAATACAGGGGTGTACTCACTTATACTGAGCCCTGTATATATAATGTACTGATAATACAGGGGTGTACTCACTTATACTGAGCTCTGTATATATAATGTACTGATAATACAGGGGTGTACTCACTTATACTGAGCCCTGTATATATAATGTACTGATAATACAGGGGTGTACTCACTTATACTGAGCGCTGTATATATAATGTACTGATAATACAGGGGTGTACTCACTTATACTGAGCCCTGTATACATAATGTACTGATAATACAGGGGTGTACTCACTTATACTGAGCCCTGTATACATAATGTACTGATAATACAGGGGTGTACTCACTTATACTGAGCGCTGTATATATAATGTACTGATAATACAGGGGTGTACTCACTTATACTGAGCGCTGTATATATAATGTACTGATAATACAGGGGTGTACTCACTTATACTGAGCGCTGTATATATAATGTACTGATAATACAGGGGTGTACTCACTTATGCTGAGCCCTGTATATATAATGTACTGATAATACAGGGGTGTACTCACTTATACTGAGCCCTGTATATATAATGTAGTGATAATACAGGGGTGTACTCACTTATACTGAGCCCTGTATATATAATGTACTGATAATACAGGGGTGTACTCACTTATACTGAGCGCTTTGTATATAATGTACTGATAATACAGGGGTGTACTCACTTATACTGAGCCCTGTATATATAATGTACTGATAATACAGGGGTGTACTCACTTATACTGAGCGCTGTATATATAATGTACTGATAATACAGGGGTGTACTCACTTATACTGAGCGCTGTATATATAATGTACTGATAATACAGGGGTGTACTCACTTATGCTGAGCCCTGTATATATAATGTACTGATAATACAGGGGTGTACTCACTTATACTGAGCACTGTATATATAATGTACTGATAATACAGGGGTGTACTCACTTATACTGAGCGCTGTATATATAATGTACTGATAATACAGGGGTGTACTCACTTATACTGAGCGCTGTATATATAATGTACTGATAATACAGGGGTGTACTCACTTATACTGAGCCCTGTATATATAATGTACTGATAATACAGGGGTGTACTCACTTATACTGAGCGCTGTATATATAATGTACTGATAATACAGGGGTGTACTCACTTATGCTGAGCCCTGTATATATAATGTACTGATAATACAGGGGTGTACCCACTTATACTGAGCCCTGTATATATAATGTACTGATAATACAGGGGTGTACTCACTTATACTGAGCGCTGTATATATAATGTACTGATAATACAGGGGTGTACTCACTTATACTGAGCGCTGTATATATAATGTACTGATAATACAGGGGTGTACTCACTTATACTGAGCGCTGTATATATAAAGTACTGATAATACAGGGGTGTACTCACTTATACTGAGCCCTGTAAATATAATGTACTGATAATACAGGGGTGTACTCACTTATACTGAGCCCTGTATATATAATGTACTGATAATACAGGGGTGTACTCACTTATACTGAGCGCTGTATATATAATGTACTGATAATACAGGGGTGTACTCACTTATATTGAGCCCTGTATATATAATGTACTGATAATACAGGGGGTGTACTCACTTATACTGAGCCCTGTATATATAATGTACTGATAATACAGGGGTGTACTCACTTATACTGAGCCCTGTATATATAATGTACTGATAATACAGGGGGTGTACTCACTTATACTGAGCACTGTATATATAATGTACTGATAATACAGGGGGTGTACTCACTTATACTGAGCCCTGTATATATAATGTACTGATAATACAGGGGTGTACTCACTTATACTGAGCCCTGTATATATAATGTATTGATAATACAGGGATGTACTCACTTATACTGAGCCCTGTATATATAATGTACTGATAATACAGGGGTGTACTCACTTATACTGAGCGCTGTATATATAATGTACTGATAATACAGGGGTGTACTCACTTATACTGAGCTCTGTATATATAATGTACTGATAATACAGGGGTGTACTCACTTATACTGAGCGCTGTATATATAATGTACTGATAATACAGGGGTGTACTCACTTATGCTGAGCACTGTATATATAATGTACTGATAATACAGGGGTGTACTCACTTATACTGAGCACTGTATATATAATGTACTGATAATACAGGGGTGTACTCACTTAAACTGAGCCCTGTATATATAATGTACTGATAATACAGGGGTGTACTCACTTATACTGAGCCCTGTATATATAATGTACTGATAATACAGGGGTGTACTCACTTATACTGAGCGCTGTATATATAATGTACTGATAATACAGGGGTGTACTCACTTATACTGAGCGCTGTATATATAATGTACTGATAATACAGGGGTGTACTCACTTATACTGAGCGCTGTATATATAATGTACTGATAATACAGGGGTGTACTCACTTATACTGAGCCCTGTATATATAATGTACTGATAATACAGGGGTGTACTCACTTATACTGAGCCCTGTATATATAATGTACTGATAATACAGGGGTGTACTCACTTATACTGAGCCCTGTATATATAATGTACTGATAATACAGGGGTGTACTCACTTATACTGAGCACTGTATATATAATGTACTGATAATACAGGGTTGTACTCACTTATACTGAGCTCTGTATATATAATGTACTGATAATACAGGGGTGTACTCACTTATACTGAGCTCTGTATATATAATGTACTGATAATACAGGGGTGTACTCACTTATACTGATCCCTGTATATATAATGTACTGATAATACAGGAGTGTACTCACTTATACTGAGCCCTGTATATATAATGTACTGATAATACAGGGGTGTACTCACTTATACTGAGCGCTGTATATATAATGTACTGATAATACAGGGGTGTACTCACTTATACTGAGCGCTGTATATATAATGTACTGATAATACAGGGGTGTACTCACTTATACTGATCCCTGTATATATAATGTACTGATAATACAGGAGTGTACTCACTTATACTGAGCCCTGTATATATAATGTACTGATAATACAGGGGTGTACTCACTTATACTGAGCGCTGTATATATAATGTACTGATAATACAGGGGAGTACTCACTTATACTGAGCGCTGTATATATAATGTACTGATAATACAGGGGTGTAATCACTTATACTGATCCCTGTATATATAATGTACTGATAATACAGGAGTGTACTCACTTATACTGAGCCCTGTATATATAATGTACTGATAATACAGGGGTGTACTCACTTATACTGAGCGCTGTATATATAATGTACTGATAATACAGGGGTGTACTCACTTATACTGAGCGCTGTATATATAATGTACTGATAATACAGGGGTGTACTCACTTATACTGAGCGCTGTATATATAATGTACTGATAATACAGGGGTGTACTCACTTATACTGAGCGCTGTATATATAATGTACTGATAATACAGGAGTGTACTCACTTATACTGAGCCCTGTTTATATAATGTACTGATAATACAGGAGTGTACTCACTTATACTGAGCGCTGTATATATAATGTACTGATAATACAGGAGTGTACTCACTTATACTGAGCGCTGTATATATAATGTACTGATAATACAGGGGTGTAATCACTTATACTGATCCCTGTATATATAATGTACTGATAATACAGGGGTGTACTCACTTATACTGAGCGCTGTATATATAATGTACTGATAATACAGGGGTGTACTCACTTATACTGAGCGCTGTATATATAATGTACTGATAATACAGGGGTGTACTCACTTATACTGAGCGCTGTATATAAAATGTACTGATAATACAGGGGTGTAGTCACTTATACTGAGCTCTGTATATATAATGTACTGATAATACAGGAGTGTAGTCACTTATACTGAGCACTGTATATATAATGTACTTATAATACAGGGGTGTACTCACTTATACTGAGCTCTGTATATATAATGTACTGATAATACAGGAGTGTAGTCACTTATACTGAGCGCTGTATATAAAATGTACTGATAATACAGGAGTGTAGTCACTTATACTGAGCTCTGTATATATAATGTACTGATAATACAGGAGTGTAGTCACTTATACTGAGCACTGTATATATAATGTACTGATAATACAGGGGTGTACTCACTTATACTGAGCTCTGTATATATAATGTACTGATAATACAGGGGTGTACTCACTTATACTGAGCTCTGTATATATAATGTACTGATAATACAGGGGTGTAGTCACTTATACTGAGCTCTGTATATATAATGTACTGATAATACAGGGGTGTACTCACTTATACTGATCCCTGTATATATAATGTACTGATAATACAGGGGTGTAGTCACTTATACTGAGCCCTGTATATATAATGTACTGATAATACAGGGGTGTACTCACTTATACTGAGCACTGTATATATAATGTACTGATAATACAGGGGTGTACTCACTTATACTGAGCCCTGTATATATAATGTACTGATAATACAGGGGTGTACTCACTTATACTGAGCACTGTATATATAATGTACTGATAATACAGGGGTGTACTCACTTATACTGAGCACTGTATATATAATGTACTGATAATACAGGGGTGTACTCACTTATACTGAGCCCTGTATATATAATGTACTGATAATACAGGGGTGTACTCACTTATACTGAGCCCTGTATATATAGTGTACTGATAATACAGGGGTGTACTCACTTATACTGAGCCCTGTATATATAATGTACTGATAATACAGGGGTGTACTCACTTATACTGAGCGCTGTATATATAATGTACTGATAATACAGGGGTGTACTCACTTATACTGAGCCCTGTATATATAATGTACTAATAATACAGGGGTGTACTCTCTTATACTGAGCCCTGTATATATAATGTACTGATAATACAGGGGTGTACTCACTTATACTGAGCACTGTATATATAATGTACTGATAATACAGGGGTGTACTCACTTATACTGAGCCCTGTATATATAATGTACTGATAATACAGGAGTGTAATCACTTATACTGAGCGCTGTATATATAATGTACTGATAATACAGGGGTGTACTCACTTATACTGAGCTCTGTATATATAATGTACTGATAATACAGGGGTGTACTCACTTATACTGAGCACTGTATATATAATGTACTGATAATACAGGGGTGTACTCACTTATACTGAGCTCTGTATATATAATGTACTGATAATACAGGGGTGTACTCACTTATACTGAGCCCTGTATATATAATGTACTGATAATACAGGGGTGTACTCACTTATACTGAGCACTGTATATATAATGTACTGATAATACAGGGGTGTACTCACTTATACTGAGCTCTGTATATATAATGTACTGATAATACAGGGGTGTACTCACTTATACTGAGCCCTGTATATATAATGTACTGATAATACAGGGGTGTACTCACTTATACTGAGCACTGTATATATAATGTACTGATAATACAGGGGTGTACTCACTTATACTGAGCTCTGTATATATAATGTACTGATAATACAGGGGTGTACTCACTTATACTGAGCTCTGTATATATAATGTACTGATAATACAGGGGTGTACTCACTTATACTGATCCCTGTATATATAATGTACTGATAATACAGGAGTGTACTCACTTATACTGAGCCCTGTATATATAATGTACTGATAATACAGGGGTGTACTCACTTATACTGAGCGCTGTATATATAATGTACTGATAATACAGGGGTGTACTCACTTATACTGAGCGCTGTATATATAATGTACTGATAATACAGGGGTGTAATCACTTATACTGATCCCTGTATATATAATGTACTGATAATACAGGGGTGTACTCACTTATACTGAGCACTGTATATATAATATACTGATAATACAGGGGTGTACTCACTTATACTGAGCCCTGTATATATAATGTACTGATAATACAGGGGTGTACTCACTTATACTGAGCACTGTATATATAATATACTGATAATACAGGGGTGTACTCACTTATACTGAGCCCTGTATATATAATGTACTGATAATACAGGGGTGTACTCACTTATACTGAGCGCTGTATATATAATGTACTGATAATACAGGGGTGTACTCACTTATACTGAGCGCTGTATATATAATGTACTGATAATACAGGGGTGTACTCTCTTATACTGAGCGCTGTATATATAATGTACTGATAATACAGGGGGTGTACTCTCTTATACTGAGCGCTGTATATATAATGTACTGATAATACAGGGGTGTACTCTCTTATACTGAGCGCTGTATATATAATGTACTGATAATACAGGGGTGAACTCACTTATACTGAGCGCTGTATATATAATGTACTGATAATACAGGGGTGTACTCTCTTATACTGAGCGCTGTATATATAATGTACTGATAATACAGGGGTGTACTCACTTATACTGAGCGCTGTATGTATAATGTACTGATAATACAGGGGTGTACTCACTTATACTGAGCGCTGTATGTATAATGTACTGATAATACAGGGGTGAACTCACTTATACTGAGCGCTGTATATATAATGTACTGATAATACAGGGGTGTACTCTCTTATACTGAGCGCTGTATATATAATGTACTGATAATACAGGGGTGTACTCACTTACACTGAGCGCTGTATGTATAATGTACTGATAATACAGGGGTGTACTCACTTATACTGAGCACTGTATATATAATGTACTGATAATACAGGGGTGTACTCACTTATACTGAGCACTGTATATATAATGTACTGATAATACAGGGGTGTACTCACTTATACTGAGCGCTGTATATATAATGTACTGATAATACAGGGGTGTACTCTCTTATACTGAGCGCTGTATATATAATGTACTGATAATACAGGGGTGTACTCACTTATACTGAGCGCTGTATATATAATGTACTGATAATACAGGGGTGTACTCACTTATACTGAGCGCTGTATATATAATGTACTGATAATACAGGGGTGTACTCACTTATACTGAGCGCTGTATATATAATGTACTGATAATACAGGGGTGTACTCTCTTATACTGAGCGCTGTATATATAATGTACTGATAATACAGGGGTGTACTCACTTATACTGAGCGCTGTATATATAATGTACTGATAATACAGGGGTGTACTCACTTATACTGAGCCCTGTATATATAATGTACTGATAATACAGGGGTGTACTCACTTATACTGAGCACTGTATATATAATGTACTGATAATACAGGGGTGTACTCACTTATACTGAGCGCTGTATATATAATGTACTGATAATACAGGGGTGTACTCTCTTATACTGAGCGCTGTATATATAATGTACTGATAATACAGGGGTGTACTCTCTTATACTGAGCGCTGTATATATAATGTACTGATAATACAGGGGTGTACTCACTTACACTGAGCGCTGTATGTATAATGTACTGATAATACAGGGGTGTACTCACTTATACTGAGCACTGTATATATAATGTACTGATAATACAGGGGTTTACTCACTTACACTGAGCGCTGTATGTATAATGTACTGATAATACAGGGGTTTACTCACTTACACTGAGCGCTGTATGTATAATGTACTGATAATACAGGAGTGTACTCACTTATACTGAGCCCTGTATATATAATGTACTGATAATACAGGGGTGTACTCACTTATACTGAGCGCTGTATATATAATGTACTGATAATACAGGGGTGTACTCACTTATACTGAGCGCTGTATATATAATGTACTGATAATACAGGGGTGTACTCACTTATACTGAGCGCTGTATATATAATGTACTGATAATACAGGGGTGTACTCACTTATACTGAGCGCTGTATATATAATGTACTGATAATACAGGGGTGTACTCACTTATACTGAGCGCTGTATATATAATGTACTGATAATACAGGGGTGTACTCACTTATACTGAGCCCTGTTTATATAATGTACTGATAATACAGGAGTGTACTCACTTATACTGAGCGCTGTATATATAATGTACTGATAATACAGGAGTGTACTCACTTATACTGAGCGCTGTATATATAATGTACTGATAATACAGGGGTGTAATCACTTATACTGATCCCTGTATATATAATGTACTGATAATACAGGGGTGTACTCACTTATACTGAGCGCTGTATATATAATGTACTGATAATACAGGGGTGTACTCTCTTATACTGAGCGCTGTATATATAATGTACTGATAATACAGGGGTGTACTCACTTATACTGAGCGCTGTATATATAATGTACTGATAATACAGGGGTGTACTCACTTATACTGAGCGCTGTATATATAATGTACTGATAATACAGGGGTGTACTCTCTTATACTGAGCGCTGTATATATAATGTACTGATAATACAGGGGGTGTACTCTCTTATACTGAGCGCTGTATATATAATGTACTGATAATACAGGGGTGTACTCTCTTATACTGAGCGCTGTATATATAATGTACTGATAATACAGGGGTGAACTCACTTATACTGAGCGCTGTATATATAATGTACTGATAATACAGGGGTGTACTCACTTATACTGAGCGCTGTATGTATAATGTACTGATAATACAGGGGTGTACTCACTTATACTGAGCGCTGTATGTATAATGTACTGATAATACAGGGGTGAACTCACTTATACTGAGCGCTGTATATATAATGTACTGATAATACAGGGGTGTACTCTCTTATACTGAGCGCTGTATATATAATGTACTGATAATACAGGGGTGTACTCACTTACACTGAGCGCTGTATGTATAATGTACTGATAATACAGGGGTGTACTCACTTATACTGAGCACTGTATATATAATGTACTGATAATACAGGGGTGTACTCACTTATACTGAGCACTGTATATATAATGTACTGATAATACAGGGGTGTACTCACTTATACTGAGCGCTGTATATATAATGTACTGATAATACAGGGGTGTACTCTCTTATACTGAGCGCTGTATATATAATGTACTGATAATACAGGGGTGTACTCACTTATACTGAGCGCTGTATATATAATGTACTGATAATACAGGGGTGTACTCTCTTATACTGAGCGCTGTATATATAATGTACTGATAATACAGGGGTGTACTCACTTACACTGAGCGCTGTATGTATAATGTACTGATAATACAGGGGTGTACTCACTTATACTGAGCACTGTATATATAATGTACTGATAATACAGGGGTTTACTCACTTACACTGAGCGCTGTATGTATAATGTACTGATAATACAGGGGTTTACTCACTTACACTGAGCGCTGTATGTATAATGTACTGATAATACAGGAGTGTACTCACTTATACTGAGCCCTGTATATATAATGTACTGATAATACAGGGGTGTACTCACTTATACTGAGCGCTGTATATATAATGTACTGATAATACAGGGGTGTACTCACTTATACTGAGCGCTGTATATATAATGTACTGATAATACAGGGGTGTACTCACTTATACTGAGCGCTGTATATATAATGTACTGATAATACAGGGGTGTACTCACTTATACTGAGCGCTGTATATATAATGTACTGATAATACAGGGGTGTACTCACTTATACTGAGCGCTGTATATATAATGTACTGATAATACAGGGGTGTACTCACTTATACTGAGCCCTGTTTATATAATGTACTGATAATACAGGAGTGTACTCACTTATACTGAGCGCTGTATATATAATGTACTGATAATACAGGAGTGTACTCACTTATACTGAGCGCTGTATATATAATGTACTGATAATACAGGGGTGTAATCACTTATACTGATCCCTGTATATATAATGTACTGATAATACAGGGGTGTACTCACTTATACTGAGCGCTGTATATATAATGTACTGATAATACAGGGGTGTACTCACTTATACTGAGCGCTGTATATATAATGTACTGATAATACAGGGGTGTACTCACTTATACTGAGCGCTGTATATAAAATGTACTGATAATACAGGGGTGTAGTCACTTATACTGAGCTCTGTATATATAATGTACTGATAATACAGGAGTGTAGTCACTTATACTGAGCACTGTATATATAATGTACTTATAATACAGGGGTGTACTCACTTATACTGAGCTCTGTATATATAATGTACTGATAATACAGGAGTGTAGTCACTTATACTGAGCGCTGTATATAAAATGTACTGATAATACAGGAGTGTAGTCACTTATACTGAGCTCTGTATATATAATGTACTGATAATACAGGAGTGTAGTCACTTATACTGAGCACTGTATATATAATGTACTGATAATACAGGGGTGTACTCACTTATACTGAGCTCTGTATATATAATGTACTGATAATACAGGGGTGTACTCACTTATACTGAGCTCTGTATATATAATGTACTGATAATACAGGGGTGTAGTCACTTATACTGAGCTCTGTATATATAATGTACTGATAATACAGGGGTGTACTCACTTATACTGATCCCTGTATATATAATGTACTGATAATACAGGGGTGTAGTCACTTATACTGAGCCCTGTATATATAATGTACTGATAATACAGGGGTGTACTCACTTATACTGAGCACTGTATATATAATGTACTGATAATACAGGGGTGTACTCACTTATACTGAGCCCTGTATATATAATGTACTGATAATACAGGGGTGTACTCACTTATACTGAGCACTGTATATATAATGTACTGATAATACAGGGGTGTACTCACTTATACTGAGCACTGTATATATAATGTACTGATAATACAGGGGTGTACTCACTTATACTGAGCCCTGTATATATAATGTACTGATAATACAGGGGTGTACTCACTTATACTGAGCCCTGTATATATAGTGTACTGATAATACAGGGGTGTACTCACTTATACTGAGCCCTGTATATATAATGTACTGATAATACAGGGGTGTACTCACTTATACTGAGCGCTGTATATATAATGTACTGATAATACAGGGGTGTACTCACTTATACTGAGCCCTGTATATATAATGTACTGATAATACAGGGGTGTACTCTCTTATACTGAGCCCTGTATATATAATGTACTGATAATACAGGGGTGTACTCACTTATACTGAGCACTGTATATATAATGTACTGATAATACAGGGGTGTACTCACTTATACTGAGCCCTGTATATATAATGTACTGATAATACAGGAGTGTAATCACTTATACTGAGCGCTGTATATATAATGTACTGATAATACAGGGGTGTACTCACTTATACTGAGCTCTGTATATATAATGTACTGATAATACAGGGGTGTACTCACTTATACTGAGCACTGTATATATAATGTACTGATAATACAGGGGTGTACTCACTTATACTGAGCTCTGTATATATAATGTACTGATAATACAGGGGTGTACTCACTTATACTGAGCGCTGTATATATAATGTACTGATAATACAGGAGTGTAATCACTTATACTGAGCGCTGTATATATAATGTACTGATAATACAGGGGTGTACTCACTTATACTGAGCTCTGTATATATAATGTACTGATAATACAGGGGTGTACTCACTTATACTGAGCGCTGTATATATAATGTACTGATAATACAGGGGTGTACTCACTTATACTGAGCACTGTATATATAATGTAATGATAATACAGGGGTGTACTCACTTATACTGAGCACTGTATATATAATGTATTGATAATACAGGGGTGTACTCACTTATACTGAGCGCTGTATATATATTGTACTGATAATATGGGGTGTACTCTCTTATACTGAGCGCTGTATATATAATGTACTGATAATACAGGGGTGTACTCACTTATACTGAGCACTGTATATATAATGTACTGATAATACAGGGGTGTACTCACTTATACTGAGCACTGTATATATAATGTACTGATAATACAGGGGTGTACTCTCTTATACTGAGCGCTGTATATATAATGTACTGATAATACAGGAGTGTAATCACTTATACTGAGCGCTGTATATATAATGTAATGATAATACAGGGGTGTACTCTCTTATACTGAGCGCTGTATATATAATGTACTGATAATACAGGGGTGTACTCTCTTATACTGAGCGCTGTATATATAATGTACTGATAATACAGGAGTGTAATCACTTATACTGAGCCCTGTATATATAATGTACTGATAATACAGGGGTGTACTCACTTATACTGAGCGCTGTATATATAATGTACTGATAATACAGGGGTGTACTCTCTTATACTGAGCGCTGTATATATAATGTACTGATAATACAGGGGTGTACTCTCTTATACTGAGCGCTGTATATATAATGTACTGATAATACAGGGGTGTACTCACTTATACTGAGCGCTGTATATATAATGTACTGATAATACAGGGGTGTACTCACTTATACTGAGCCCTGTATATATAATGTACTGATAATACAGGGGTGTACTCACTTATACTGAGCCCTGTATATATAATGTACTGATAATACAGGGGTGTACTCTCTTATACTGAGCCCTGTATATATAATGTACTGATAATACAGGGGGTGTACTCACTTATACTGAGCGCTGTATATATAATGTACTGATAATACAGGGGTGTACTCACTTATACTGAGCCCTGTATATATAATGTAATGATAATACAGGGGTGTACTCACTTATACTGAGCACTGTATATATAATGTACTGATAATACAGGGGTGTACTCACTTATACTGAGCGCTGTATATATAATGTACTGATAATACAGGGGTGTACTCACTTATACTGAGCGCTGTATATATAATGTACTGATAATACAGGGGTGTACTCTCTTATACTGAGCGCTGTATATATAATGTACTGATAATACAGGGGTGTACTCACTTATACTGAGCCCTGTATATATAATGTACTGATAATACAGGGGTGTACTCACTTATACTGAGCCCTGTATATATAATGTACTGATAATACAGGGGTGTACTCACTTATACTGAGCGCTGTATATATAATGTACTGATAATACAGGGGTGTACTCTCTTATACTGAGCGCTGTATATATAATGTAATGATAATACAGGGGTGTACTCACTTATACTGAGCCCTGTATATATAATGTACTGATAATACAGGGGTGTACTCACTTATACTGAGCCCTGTATATATAATGTACTGATAATACAGGTTTGTACTCACTTATACTGAGCACTGTATATATAATGTACTGATAATACAGGGGTGTACTCACTTATACTGAGCCCTGTATATATAATGTACTGATAATACAGGTTTGTACTCACTTATACTGAGCTCTGTATATATAATGTACTGATAATACAGGGGGTGTACTCACTTATACTGAGCCCTGTATATATAATGTACTGATAATACAGGGGTGTACTCTCTTATACTGAGCGCTGTATATATAATGTACTGATAATAAAGGGGTTTACTCACTTATACTGAGCCCTGTATATATAATGTACTGATAATACAGGTTTGTACTCACTTATACTGAGCACTGTATATATAATGTACTGATAATACAGGGGTGTACTCACTTATACTGAGCGCTGTATATATAATGTACTGATAATACAGAGGTGTACTCACTTATACTGAGCGCTGTATATATAATGTACTGATAATACAGGGGTGTACTCACTTATACTGAGCACTGTATATATAATGTACTGATAATACAGGGGTGTACTCTCTTATACTGAGCGCTGTATATATAATGTACTGATAATACAGGGGTGTACTCACTTATACTGATCCCTGTATATATAATGTACTGATAATACAGGGGTGTACTCACTTATACTGAGCGCTGTATATATAATGTACTGATAATACAGGGGTGTACTCACTTATACTGAGCCCTGTATATATAATGTACTGATAATACAGGGGTGTACTCACTTATACTGAGCACTGTATATATAATGTACTGATAATACAGGGGTGTACTCACTTATACTGAGCGCTGTATATATAATGTACTGATAATACAGGGGTGTACTCACTTATACTGAGCGCTGTATATATAATGTACTGATAATACAGGGGTGTACTCACTTATACTGAGCCCTGTATATATAATGTACTGATAATAAAGGGATGTACTCACTTATACTGAGCACTGTATATATAATGTACTGATAATACAGGGGTGTACTCACTTATACTGAGCGCTGTATGTATAATGTACTGATAATACAGGGGTGTACTCACTTATACTGAGCCCTGTATATATAATGTACTGATAATACAGGGGTGTACTCACTTATACTGAGCGCTGTATGTATAATGTATTGATAATACAGGGGTGTACTCACTTATACTGAGCCCTGTATATATAATGTACTTATAATACAGGGGTGTACTCACTTATACTGAGCCCTGTATATATAATGTACTGATAATACAGGGGTGTACTCACTTATACTGAGCGCTGTATATATAATGTACTGATAATACAGGGGTGTACTCACTTACACTGAGCGCTGTATGTATAATGTACTGATAATACAGGGGTGTACTCACTTACACTGAGCCCTGTATATATAATGTACTGATAATACAGGGGTGTACTCACTTATACTGAGATCTGTATATATAATGTACTGATAATACAGGGGTGTACTCACTTATACTGAGCACTGTATATATAATGTACTGATAATACAGGGGTGTACTCTCTTATACTGAGCGCTGTATATATAATGTACTGATAATACAGGGGTGTACTCACTTATACTGAGCGCTGTATATATAATGTACTGATAATACAGGGGTGTACTCTCTTATACTGAGCGCTGTATATATAATGTACTGATAATACAGGGGTGTACTCACTTATACTGAGCACTGTATATATAATGTACTGATAATACAGGGGTGTACTCACTTATACTGAGCACTGTATATATAATGTACTGATAATACAGGGGTGTAGTCACTTATACTGAGCGCTGTATATATAATGTACTGATAATACAGGGGTGTACTCACTTATACTGAGCCCTGTATATATAATGTACTGATAATACAGGGGTGTACTCACTTATACTGAGCCCTGTATATATAATGTACTGATAATACAGGGGTGTACTCACTTATACTGAGCGCTGTATATATAATGTACTGATAATACAGGGGTGTACTCACTTATACTGAGCGCTGTATATATAATGTACTGATAATACAGGGGTGTACTCACTTATACTGAGCGCTGTATATATAATGTACTGATAATACAGGGGTGTACTCACTTATACTGAGCCCTGTATATATAATGTACTGATAATACAGGGGTGTACTCACTTATACTGAGCCCTGTATATATAATGTACTGATAATACAGGGGTGTACTCACTTATACTGAGCGCTGTATATATAATGTACTG
Organism: Phyllobates terribilis; assembly: GCF_046119375.1. Lineage (NCBI taxonomy): Eukaryota > Metazoa > Chordata > Amphibia > Anura > Dendrobatidae > Phyllobates > Phyllobates terribilis. The sequence goes on from NW_027362768.1 coordinate 398,089,614, forward strand.
ATAATACAGGAGTGTACTCACTTATACTGAGCCCTGTATATATAATGTACTGATAATACAGGGGTGTACTCACTTATACTGAGCACTGTATATATAATGTACTGATAATACAGGGGTGTACTCACTTATACTGAGCTCTGTATATATAATGTACTGATAATACAGGGGTGTACTCACTTATACTGAGCCCTGTATATATAATGTACTGATAATACAGGGGTGTACTCACTTATACTGAGCACTGTATATATAATGTACTGATAATACAGGGGTGTACTCACTTATACTGAGCTCTGTATATATAATGTACTGATAATACAGGGGTGTACTCACTTATACTGAGCTCTGTATATATAATGTACTGATAATACAGGGGTGTACTCACTTATACTGATCCCTGTATATATAATGTACTGATAATACAGGAGTGTACTCACTTATACTGAGCCCTGTATATATAATGTACTGATAATACAGGAGTGTACTCACTTATACTGAGCCCTGTATATATAATGTACTGATAATACAGGGGTGTACTCACTTATACTGAGCGCTGTATATATAATGTACTGATAATACAGGGGTGTACTCACTTATACTGAGCGCTGTATATATAATGTACTGATAATACAGGGGTGTAATCACTTATACTGATCCCTGTATATATAATGTACTGATAATACAGGGGTGTACTCACTTATACTGAGCACTGTATATATAATATACTGATAATACAGGGGTGTACTCACTTATACTGAGCCCTGTATATATAATGTACTGATAATACAGGGGTGTACTCACTTATACTGAGCACTGTATATATAATATACTGATAATACAGGGGTGTACTCACTTATACTGAGCCCTGTATATATAATGTACTGATAATACAGGGGTGTACTCACTTATACTGAGCGCTGTATATATAATGTACTGATAATACAGGGGTGTACTCTCTTATACTGAGCGCTGTATATATAATGTACTGATAATACAGGGGGTGTACTCTCTTATACTGAGCGCTGTATATATAATGTACTGATAATACAGGGGTGTACTCACTTATACTGAGCACTGTATATATAATGTACTGATAATACAGGGGTTTACTCACTTACACTGAGCGCTGTATATATAATGTACTGATAATACAGGGGTGTACTCACTTATACTGAGCGCTGTATATATAATGTACTGATAATACAGGGGTGTACTCTCTTATACTGAGCGCTGTATATATAATGTACTGATAATACAGGGGTGTACTCACTTACACTGAGCGCTGTATATATAATGTACTGATAATACAGGGGTTTACTCACTTACACTGAGCGCTGTATGTATAATGTACTGATAATACAGGGGTGTACTCACTTATACTGAGCGCTGTATATATAATGTACTGATAATACAGGGGTGTACTCTCTTATACTGAGCGCTGTATATATAATGTACTGATAATACAGGGGTGTACTCACTTATACTGAGCGCTGTATATATAATGTACTGATAATACAGGGGTGTACTCACTTATACTGAGCCCTGTATATATAATGTACTGATAATACAGGGGTGTACTCACTTATACTGAGCACTGTATATATAATTTACTGATAATACAGGGGTGTACTCACTTATACTGAGCCCTGTATATATAATGTACTGATAATACAGGGGTGTACTCACTTATGCTGAGTGCTGTATATATAATGTACTGATAATACAGGGGTGTACTCACTTATACTGAGAGCTGTATATATAATGTACTGATAATACAGGGGTGTACTCACTTATACTGAGCCCTGTATATATAATGTACTGATAATACAGGGGTGTACTCACTTATACTGAGCCCTGTATATATAATGTACTGATAATACAGGAGTGTACTCACTTATACTGAATGCTGTATATATAATGTACTGATAATACAGGGGTGTAATCACTTATACTGAGCGATGTATATATAATGTACTGATAATACAGGAGTGTACTCACTTATACTGAGTGCTGTATATATAATGTACTGATAATACAGGGGTGTACTCCCTTATGCTGAGTGCTGTATATATAATGTACTGATAGTACAGGGGTGTACTCACTTATACTGAGCCCTGTATATATAATGTACTGATAATACAGGGGTGTACTCACTTATACTGAGCGCTGTATATATAATGTACTGATAATACAGGGGTGTACTCACTTATACTGAGCTCTGTATATATAATGTACTGATAATACAGGGGTGTAATCACTTATACTGAGCCCTGTATATATAATGTACTGATAATACAGGGGTGTACTCACTTATACTGAGCCCTGTATATATAATGTACTGATAATACAGGAGTGTACTCACTTATACTGAGTGCTGTATATATAATGTACTGATAATACAGGGGTGTACTCCCTTATGCTGAGCCCTGTATATATAATGTACTGATAATACAGGGGTGTACTCCCTTATGCTGAGTGCTGTATATATAATGTACTGATAATACAGGGGTGTACTCACTTATGCTGAGTGCTGTATATATAATGTACTGATAATACAGGGGTGTACTCACTTATACTGAGAGCTGTATATATAATGTACTGATAATACAGGGGTGTACTCACTTATACTGAGCCCTGTATATATAATGTACTGATAATACAGGGGTGTACTCACTTATACTGAGCCCTGTATATATAATGTACTGATAATACAGGAGTGTACTCACTTATACTGAGCCCTGTATATATAATGTACTGATAATACAGGGGTGTACTCACTTATACTGAGCGCTGTATATATAATGTACTGATAATACAGGGGTGTACTCACTTATACTGAGCACTGTATATATAATGTACTGATAATACAGGGGTGTACTCACTTATACTGAGCCCTGTATATATAATGTACTGATAATACAGGGGTGTACTCACTTATACTGAGTGCTGTATATATAATGTACTGATAATACAGGGGTGTACTCCCTTATGCTGAGTGCTGTATATATAATGTACTGATAGTACAGGGGTGTACTCACTTATACTGAGCTCTGTATATATAATGTACTGATAATACAGGGGTGTAATCACTTATACTGAGCGCTGTATATATAATGTACTGATAATACAGGGGTGTACTCACTTATACTGAGCCCTGTATATATAATGTACTAATAATACAGGGGTGTACTCACTTATACTGAGCGCTGTATATATAATGTACTGATAATACAGGGGTGTAATCACTTATACTGAGCGCTGTATATATAATGTACTGATAATACAGGGGTGTACTCACTTATACTGAGCGCTGTATATATAATGTACTGATAATACAGGGGTGTACTCACTTATACTGAGCCCTGTATATATAATGTACTAATAATACAGGGGTGTACTCACTTATACTGAGCGCTGTATATATAATGTACTGATAATACAGGGGTGTACTCACTTATACTGAGCGCTGTATATATAATGTACTGATAATACAGGGGTGTACTCACTTATACTGAGCCCTGTATATATAATGTACTAATAATACAGGGGTGTACTCACTTATACTGAGCGCTGTATATATAATGTACTGATAATACAGGGGTGTAATCACTTATACTGAGCACTGTATATATAATGTACTGATAATACAGGGGTGTACTCACTTATACTGAGCTCTGTATATATAATGTACTGATAATACAGGGGTGTACTCACTTATACTGAGCGCTGTATATATAATGTACTGATAATACAGGGGTGTACTCACTTATACTGAGCCCTGTATATATAATGTACTGATAATACAGGGGTGTACTCTCTTATACTGAGCACTGTATATATAATGTACTGATAATACAGGAGTGTACTCACTTATACTGAGCCCTGTATATATAATGTACTGATAATACAGGGGTGTACTCACTTATACTGAGCGCTGTATATATAATGTACTGATAATACAGGGGTGTACTCACTTATACTGAGCGCTGTATATATAATGTACTGATAATACAGGGGTGTACTCACTTATACTGAGCCCTGTATATATAATGTACTAATAATACAGGGGTGTACTCACTTATACTGAGCGCTGTATATATAATGTACTGATAATACAGGGGTGTAATCACTTATACTGAGCACTGTATATATAATGTACTGATAATACAGGGGTGTACTCACTTATACTGAGCTCTGTATATATAATGTACTGATAATACAGGGGTGTACTCACTTATACTGAGCGCTGTATATATAATGTACTGATAATACAGGGGTGTACTCTCTTATACTGAGCGCTGTATATATAATGTACTGATAATACAGGGGTGTACTCACTTATACTGAGCGCTGTATATATAATGTACTGATAATACAGGGGTGTACTCTCTTATACTGAGCGCTGTATATATAATGTACTGATAATACAGGGGTGTACTCTCTTATACTGAGCGCTGTATATATAATGTACTGATAATACAGGGGTGTACTCACTTATACTGAGCGCTGTATATATAATGTACTGATAATACAGGAGTGTACTCACTTATACTGAGCACTGTACATATAATGTACTGATAATACAGGGGTGTACTCACTTATACTGAGCCCTGTATATATAATGTACTAATAATACAGGGGTGTACTCACTTATACTGAGCCCTGTATATATAATGTACTAATAATACAGGGGTGTACTCACTTATACTGAGCGCTGTATATATAATGTACTGATAATACAGGGGTGTACTCACTTATACTGAGCACTGTATATATAATATACTGATAATACAGGGGTGTACTCACTTATACTGAGCACTGTATATATAATGTACTGATAATACAGGGGTGTACTCACTTATGCTGAGCACTGTATATATAATGTACTGATAATACAGGGGTGTACTCACTTATACTGAGCACTGTATATATAATATACTGATAATACAGGGGTGTACTCACTTATACTGAGCCCTGTATATATAATGTACTGATAATACAGGGGTGTACTCTCTTATACTGAGCCCTGTATATATAATGTACTGATAATACAGGGGGTGTACTCACTTATACTGAGCCCTGTATATATAATGTACTGATAATACAGGGGTGTACACACTTATACTGAGCACTGTATATATAATATACTGATAATACAGGGGTGTACTCACTTATACTGAGCCCTGTATATATAATGTACTGATAATACAGGGGTGTACTCTCTTATACTGAGCGCTGTATATATAATGTACTGATAATACAGGGGTGTACTCACTTATACTGAGCGCTGTATATATAATGTACTGATAATACAGGGGTGTACTCACTTATACTGAGCGCTGTATATATAATGTACTGATAATACAGGGGGTGTACTCACTTATACTGAGCCCTGTATATATAATGTACTGATAATACAGGGGTGTACTCACTTATACTGAGCACTGTATATATAATATACTGATAATACAGGGGTGTACTCACTTATACTGAGCGCTGTATATATAATGTTCTGGTAATACAGGGGTGTACTCACTTATACTGAGCCCTGTATATATAATGTACTGATAATACAGGGGTGTACTCACTTATACTGAGCCCTGTATATATAATGTACTGATAATACAGGGGTGTACTCTCTTATACTGAGCCCTGTATATATAATGTACTGATAATACAGGGGGTGTACTCACTTATACTGAGCGCTGTATATATAATGTTCTGATAATACAGGGGTGTACTCACTTATACTGAGCCCTGTATATATAATGTACTGATAATACAGGGGTGTACTCACTTATACTGAGCCCTGTATATATAATGTACTGATAATACAGGGGTGTACTCTCTTATACTGAGCCCTGTATATATAATGTACTGATAATACAGGGGGTGTACTCACTTATACTGAGCGCTGTATATATAATGTACTGATAATACAGGGGTGTACTCACTTATACTGAGCCCTGTATATATAATGTAATGATAATACAGGGGTGTACTCACTTATACTGAGCACTGTATATATAATGTACTGATAATACAGGGGTGTACTCACTTATACTGAGCGCTGTATATATAATGTACTGATAATACAGGGGTGTACTCACTTATACTGAGCGCTGTATATATAATGTACTGATAATACAGGGGTGTACTCTCTTATACTAAGCGCTGTATATATAATGTACTGATAATACAGGGGTGTACTCACTTATACTGAGCCCTGTATATATAATGTACTGATAATACAGGGGTGTACTCACTTATACTGAGCCCTGTATATATAATGTACTGATAATACAGGGGTGTACTCACTTATACTGAGCCCTGTATATATAATGTACTGATAATACAGGGGTGTACTCACTTATACTGAGCGCTGTATATATAATGTACTGATAATACAGGGGTGTACTCTCTTATACTGAGCGCTGTATATATAATGTAATGATAATACAGGGGTGTACTCACTTATACTGAGCCCTGTATATATAATGTACTGATAATACAGGTTTGTACTCACTTATACTGAGCACTGTATATATAATGTACTGATAATACAGGGGTGTACTCACTTATACTGAGCCCTGTATATATAATGTACTGATAATACAGGTTTGTACTCACTTATACTGAGCTCTGTATATATAATGTACTGATAATACAGGGGGTGTACTCACTTATACTGAGCCCTGTATATATAATGTACTGATAATACAGGGGTGTACTCTCTTATACTGAGCGCTGTATATATAATGTACTGATAATACAGGGGTTTACTCACTTATACTGAGCCCTGTATATATAATGTACTGATAATACAGGTTTGTACTCACTTATACTGAGCACTGTATATATAATGTACTGATAATACAGGGGTGTACTCACTTATACTGAGCGCTGTATATATAATGTACTGATAATACAGAGGTGTACTCACTTATACTGAGCGCTGTATATATAATGTACTGATAATACAGGGGTGTACTCACTTATACTGAGCACTGTATATATAATGTACTGATAATACAGGGGTGTACTCTCTTATACTGAGCGCTGTATATATAATGTACTGATAATACAGGGGTGTACTCACTTATACTGATCCCTGTATATATAATGTACTGATAATACAGGGGTGTACTCACTTATACTGAGCGCTGTATATATAATGTACTGATAATACAGGGGTGTACTCACTTATACTGAGCCCTGTATATATAATGTACTGATAATACAGGGGTGTACTCACTTATACTGAGCACTGTATATATAATGTACTGATAATACAGGGGTGTACTCACTTATACTGAGCGCTGTATATATAATGTACTGATAATACAGGGGTGTACTCACTTATACTGAGCGCTGTATATATAATGTACTGATAATACAGGGGTGTACTCACTTATACTGAGCCCTGTATATATAATGTACTGATAATACAGGGATGTACTCACTTATACTGAGCACTGTATATATAATGTACTGATAATACAGGGGTGTACTCACTTATACTGAGCGCTGTATGTATAATGTACTGATAATACAGGGGTGTACTCACTTATACTGAGCCCTGTATATATAATGTACTGATAATACAGGGGTGTACTCACTTATACTGAGCGCTGTATGTATAATGTACTGATAATACAGGGGTGTACTCACTTATACTGAGCCCTGTATATATAATGTACTGATAATACAGGGGTGTACTCACTTATACTGAGCCCTGTATATATAATGTACTGATAATACAGGGGTGTACTCACTTATACTGAGCGCTGTATATATAATGTACTGATAATACAGGGGTGTACTCACTTACACTGAGCGCTGTATGTATAATGTACTGATAATACAGGGGTGTACTCACTTACACTGAGCCCTGTATATATAATGTACTGATAATACAGGGGTGTACTCACTTATACTGAGATCTGTATATATAATGTACTGATAATACAGGGGTGTACTCACTTATACTGAGCACTGTATATATAATGTACTGATAATACAGGGGTGTACTCTCTTATACTGAGCGCTGTATATATAATGTACTGATAATACAGGGGTGTACTCACTTATACTGAGCGCTGTATATATAATGTACTGATAATACAGGGGTGTACTCTCTTATACTGAGCGCTGTATATATAATGTACTGATAATACAGGGGTGTACTCACTTATACTGAGCACTGTATATATAATGTACTGATAATACAGGGGTGTACTCACTTATACTGAGCGCTGTATATATAATGTACTGATAATACAGGGGTGTAGTCACTTATACTGAGCGCTGTATATATAATGTACTGATAATACAGGGGTGTACTCACTTATACTGAGCCCTGTATATATAATGTACTGATAATACAGGGGTGTACTCACTTATACTGAGCCCTGTATATATAATGTACTGATAATACAGGGGTGTACTCACTTATACTGAGCGCTGTATATATAATGTACTGATAATACAGGGGTGTACTCACTTATACTGAGCGCTGTATATATAATGTACTGATAATACAGGGGTGTACTCACTTATACTGAGCGCTGTATATATAATGTACTGATAATACAGGGGTGTACTCACTTATACTGAGCCCTGTATATATAATGTACTGATAATACAGGGGTGTACTCACTTATACTGAGCCCTGTATATATAATGTACTGATAATACAGGGGTGTACTCACTTATACTGAGCGCTGTATATATAATGTACTGATAATACAGGGGTGTACTCACTTATACTGAGCACTGTATATATAATGTACTGATAATACAGGGGTGTACTCACTTATACTGAGCTCTGTATATATAATGTACTGATAATACAGCGGTGTACTCACTTATACTGAGCCCTGTATATATAATGTACTGATAATACAGGGGTGTACTCACTTATACTGAGCACTGTATATATAATGTACTGATAATACAGGGGTGTACTCACTTATACTGAGCTCTGTATATATAATGTACTGATAATACAGGGGTGTACTCACTTATACTGAGCTCTGTATATATAATGTACTGATAATACAGGGGTGTACTCACTTATACTGATCCCTGTATATATAATGTACTGATAATACAGGGGTGTACTCACTTATACTGAGCGCTGTATATATAATGTACTGATAATACAGGGGTGTACTCACTTATACTGAGCGCTGTATATATAATGTACTGATAATACAGGGGTGTAATCACTTATACTGATCCCTGTATATATAATGTACTGATAATACAGGGGTGTACTCACTTATACTGAGCGCTGTATATATAATGTACTGATAATACAGGGGTGTAATCACTTATACTGATCCCTGTATATATAATGTACTGATAATACAGGGGTGTACTCACTTATACTGAGCACTGTATATATAATATACTGATAATACAGGGGTGTACTCACTTATACTGAGCCCTGTATATATAATGTACTGATAATACAGGGGTGTACTCACTTATACTGAGCACTGTATATATAATATACTGATAATACAGGGGTGTACTCACTTATACTGAGCTCTGTATATATAATGTACTGATAATACAGGGGTGTACTCACTTATACTGAGCGCTGTATATATAATGTACTGATAATACAGGGGTGTACTCACTTATACTGAGCGCTGTATATATAATGTACTGATAATACAGGGGTGTACTCTCTTATACTGAGCGCTGTATATATAATGTACTGATAATACAGGGGGTGTACTCTCTTATACTGAGCGCTGTATATATAATGTACTGATAATACATGGGTGTACTCTCTTATACTGAGCGCTGTATATATAATGTACTGATAATACAGGGGTGAACTCACTTATACTGAGCGCTGTATATATAATGTACTGATAATACAGGGGTGTACTCTCTTATACTGAGCGCTGTATATATAATGTACTGATAATACAGGGGTGTACTCACTTATACTGAGCGCTGTATGTATAATGTACTGATAATACAGGGGTGTACTCACTTATACTGAGCGCTGTATATATAATGTACTGATAATACAGGGGTGAACTCACTTATACTGAGCGCTGTATATATAATGTACTGATAATACAGGGGTGTACTCACTTATACTGAGCGCTGTATATATAATGTACTGATAATACAGGGGTGTACTCACTTACACTGAGCGCTGTATGTATAATGTACTGATAATACAGGGGTGTACTCACTTATACTGAGCACTGTATATATAATGTACTGATAATACAGGGGTGTACTCACTTATACTGAGCACTGTATATATAATGTACTGATAATACAGGGGTGTACTCACTTATACTGAGCGCTGTATATATAATGTACTGATAATACAGGGGTGTACTCTCTTATACTGAGCGCTGTATATATAATGTACTGATAATACAGGGGTGTACTCACTTATACTGAGCGCTGTATATATAATGTACTGATAATACAGGGGTGTACTCTCTTATACTGAGCGCTGTATATATAATGTACTGATAATACAGGGGTGTACTCACTTACACTGAGCGCTGTATGTATAATGTACTGATAATACAGGGGTGTACTCACTTATACTGAGCACTGTATATATAATGTACTGATAATACAGGGGTGTACTCACTTATACTGAGCACTGTATATATAATGTACTGATAATACAGGGGTGTACTCACTTATACTGAGCGCTGTATATATAATGTACTGATAATACAGGGGTGTACTCTCTTATACTGAGCGCTGTATATATAATGTACTGATAATACAGGGGTGTACTCACTTATACTGAGCGCTGTATATATAATGTACTGATAATACAGGGGTGTACTCTCTTATACTGAGCGCTGTATATATAATGTACTGATAATACAGGGGTGTACTCACTTACACTGAGCGCTGTATGTATAATGTACTGATAATACAGGGGTGTACTCACTTATACTGAGCACTGTATATATAATGTACTGATAATACAGGGGTTTACTCACTTACACTGAGCGCTGTATGTATAATGTACTGATAATACAGGGGTGTACTCACTTATACTGAGCGCTGTATATATAATGTACTGATAATACAGGGGTGTACTCACTTATGCTGAGCGCTGTATATATAATGTACTGATAATACAGGGGTGTACTCACTTATACTGAGCCCTGTATATATAATGTACTGATAATACAGGGGTGTACTCACTTATACTGAGCCCTGTATATATAATGTACTGATAATACAGGAGTGTACTCACTTATACTGAGTGCTGTATATATAATGTACTGATAATACAGGGGTGTACTCCCTTATGCTGAGTGCTGTATATATAATGTACTGATAATACAGGGGTGTACTCACTTATGCTGAGTGCTGTATATATAATGTACTGATAATACAGGGGTGTACTCACTTATACTGAGAGCTGTATATATAATGTACTGATAATACAGGGGTGTACTCACTTATACTGAGCCCTGTATATATAATGTACTGATAATACAGGGGTGTACTCACTTATACTGAGCCCTGTATATATAATGTACTGATAATACAGGAGTGTACTCACTTATACTGAGCCCTGTATATATAATGTACTGATAATACAGGGGTGTACTCACTTATACTGAGCGCTGTATATATAATGTACTGATAATACAGGGGTGTACTCACTTATACTGAGCACTGTATATATAATGTACTGATAATACAGGGGTGTACTCACTTATACTGAGCCCTGTATATATAATGTACTGATAATACAGGGGTGTACTCACTTATACTGAGTGCTGTATATATAATGTACTGATAATACAGGGGTGTACTCCCTTATGCTGAGTGCTGTATATATAATGTACTGATAGTACAGGGGTGTACTCACTTATACTGAGCTCTGTATATATAATGTACTGATAATACAGGGGTGTAATCACTTATACTGAGCGCTGTATATATAATGTACTGATAATACAGGGGTGTAATCACTTATACTGAGCGCTGTATATATAATGTACTGATAATACAGGGGTGTACTCACTTATACTGAGCGCTGTATATATAATGTACTGATAATACAGGGGTGTACTCACTTATACTGAGCCCTGTATATATAATGTACTAATAATACAGGGGTGTACTCACTTATACTGAGCGCTGTATATATAATGTACTGATAATACAGGGGTGTAATCACTTATACTGAGCACTGTATATATAATGTACTGATAATACAGGGGTGTACTCACTTATACTGAGCTCTGTATATATAATGTACTGATAATACAGGGGTGTACTCACTTATACTGAGCGCTGTATATATAATGTACTGATAATACAGGGGGTGTACTCTCTTATACTGAGCGCTGTATATATAATGTACTGATAATACAGGGGTGTACTCACTTATACTGAGCGCTGTATATATAATGTACTGATAATACAGGAGTGTACTCACTTATACTGAGCACTGTACATATAATGTACTGATAATACAGGAGTGTACTCACTTATACTGAGTGCTGTATATATAATGTACTGATAATACAGGGGTGTACTCCCTTATACTGAGTGCTGTATATATAATGTACTGATAATACAGGGGTGTACTCCCTTATGCTGAGTGCTGTATATATAATGTACTGATAGTACAGGGGTGTACTCACTTAAACAGGAAGTTGATATCACCAACCATTCCAGTTTACTTCATACAAACAGTGAAGCTCCTATATTCTACAGAGTCATTACACACAGAGGGATCTATTATATAGAGTCATTACACACAGAGCGATCTATTATATAGAGTCATTACACAGAGGAATCTATTATATAGAGTCATTACACACAGAGGAATCTATTATATAAAGTCATTACACGCAGAGGGATCTATAATATAGAGTCATTACACACAGAGGGATCTATTATATAGAGTCATTACACACAGAGGGATCTATTATATAGAGTCATTACACACAGAGGGATCTATTATATAGAGTCATTACACGCAGAGGGATCTATAATATAGAGTCATTACACACAGAGGGATCTATTATATAGTCATTACACACAGAGGGATCTATTATATAGAGTCATTACACACAGAGTGATCTATTATATAGAGTCATTACACACAGAGGGATCTATTATATAGAGTCATTACACACAGAGGGATCTATTATATAGAGTCATTACACACAGAGGGATCTATTATATAGAGTCATTACACACAGAGGGATCTATTATATAGTCATTACACACAGTGATCTATTATATAGTCATTACACACAGAGGGATCTATTATATAGAGTCATTACACACAGAGGGATCTATTATATAGAGTCATTACACACAGAGGGATCTATTATATAGAGTCATTACACAGAGGGATCTATTATATAGAGTCATTACACACAGTGATCTATTATATAGAGTCATTACACACAGAGGGATCTATTATATAGTCATTACACACATAGGGATCTATTATATAGAGTCATTACACACAGAGGGATCTATTATATAGTCATTACACAGAGAGGGATCTATTATATAGTCATTACACAAAGAGCGATCTATTATATAGAGTCATTACACACAGAGTGATCTATTATATAGAGTCATTACAGACAGAGGGATCTATTATATAGAGTCATTACACACAGAGGGATCTATTATATAGAGTCATTACACACAGAGGGATCTATTATATAGAGTCATTACACACAGAGGGATCTATTATATAGAGTCATTACGCGCAGAGGGATCTATTATATAGTCATTACGCGCAGAGGGATCTATTATATAGTCATTACACACAGAGGGATCTGTTATATAGAGTCATTACACACAGAGAGATCTATTATATAGTCATTACACACAGAGGGATCTATTATATAGAGTCATTACACACAGAGTGATCTATTATATAGAGTCATTACATGCAGAGTGATCTATTATATAGAGTCATTACACACAGAGGGATCTATTATATATAGTCATTACACACAGAGCGATCTATTATATAGAGTCATTACACACCGAGGGATCTATTATATAGAGTCATTACACACAGAGGGATCTATTATATAGAGTCATTACACACAGAGGGATCTATTATATAGAGTCATTACACGCAGGGGGATCTATTATATAGAGTCATTACACACAGAGGGATCTATTATATAGAGTCATTACACACAGCGATCTATTATATAGAGTCATTACACACAGAGGGATCTATTATATAGTCATTACACACAGAGGGATCTATTATATAGAGTCATTACACACAGAGGGATCTATTATATAGTCATTACACAGAGAGGGATCTATTATATAGTCATTATACAAAGAGCGATCTATTATATAGAGTCATTACACACAGAGTGATCTATTATATAGAGTCATTACAGACAGAGGGATCTATTATATAGAGTAATTACACACAGAGGGATCTATTGTATAGAGTCATTACACACAGAGGGATCTATTATATAGAGTCATTACACACAGAGGGATCTATTATATAGAGTCATTACGCGCAGAGGGATCTATTATATAGTCATTACGCGCAGAGGGATCTATTATATAGAGTTATTACACACAGAGGGATCTATTATATAGAGTCATTACACACAGAGAGATCTATTATATAGTCATTACACACAGAGGGATCTATTATATAGAGTCATTACACACAGAGTGATCTATTATATAGAGTCATTACACGCAGAGTGATCTATTATATAGAGTCATTACACACAGAGGGATCTATTATATATAGTCATTACACACAGAGCGATCTATTATATAGAGTCATTACACACCGAGGGATCTATTATATAGAGTCATTACACACAGAGGGATCTATTATATAGAGTCATTACACACAGAGGGATCTATTATATAGAGTCATTACACACAGAGGGATCTATTATATAGAGTCACTACACACAGAGGGATCTATTATATAGTCATTTCACACAGAGGGATCTATTATATAGAGTCATTACACAGAGGGATCTATTATATAGAGTCATTACACACAGAGGGATCTATTATATATTGTCATTACACACAGAGGGATCTATTATATAGAGTCATTACACACAGAGTGATCTATTAAATAGAGTCATTACACACAGAGTGATCTATTATATAGAGTCATTACACACAGAGGGATCTATTATATAGAGTCATAACACAGAGGGATCTATTATATAGAGTCATTACACACAGAGCGATCTATTATATAGAGTCATTACACAGAGGAATCTATTATATAGAGTCATTACACACAGAGGGATCTATTATATAGAGTCATTACACGCAGAGGGATCTATAATATAGAGTCATTACACACAGAGGGATCTATTATATAGAGTCATTACACACAGAGGGATCTATTATATAGAGTCATTACACACAGAGGGATCTATTATATAGAGTCATTACACAGAGGGATCTATTATATAGAGTCATTACACACAGAGCGATCTATTATATAGAGTCATTACACAGAGGAATCTATTATATAGAGTCATTACACACAGAGGAATCTATTATATAGAGTCATTACACGCAGAGGGATCTATAATATAGAGTCATTACACACAGAGGGATCTATTATATAGAGTCATTACACACAGAGGGATCTATTATATCGAGTCATTACACACAGAGGGATCTATTATATAGAGTCATTACACGCAGAGGGATCTATAATATAGAGTCATTACACACAGAGGGATCTATTATATAGTCATTACACACAGAGGGATCTATAATATAGAGTCATTACACACAGAGGGATCTATTATATAGAGTCATTACACACAGAGTGATCTATTATATAGAGTCATTACACACAGAGGGATCTATTATATAGAGTCATTACACACAGAGGGATCTATTATATAGAGTCATTACACACAGAGGGATCTATTATATAGAGTCATTACACACAGAGGGATCTATTATATAGTCATTACACACAGTGATCTATTATATAGTCATTATACACAGAGGGATCTATTATATAGAGTCATTACACACAGAGGGATCTATTATATAGAGTCATTACACACAGAGGGATCAATTATATAGAGTCATTACACAGAGGGATCTATTATATAGAGTCATTACACAGAGGGATCTATTATATAGAGTCATTACACACAGTGATCTATTATATAGTCATTACACACAGACGGATCTATTATATAGAGTCATTACACACAGAGGGATCTATTATATAGAATCATTACACATAGAGTGATCTATTATATAGAGTCATTACACACAGAGGGATCTATTGCATAGAGTCATTACACACAGTGATCTATTATATAGAGTCATTACACACAGACGGATCTATTATATAGAGTCATTACACACAGTGATCTATTATATAGAGTCATTACACACAGAGGGATCTATTATAAAGAGTCATTACACACAGAGGGATCTATTATATAGAGTCATTACACAGAGGGATCTATTATATAGAGTCATTACACACAGCGATCTATAATATAGAGTCATTACACACAGAGGGATCTATTATATAGTCATTACACACAGAGGGATCTATTATATAGAGTCATTACACACAGAGGGATCTATTATATAGTGATTACACAGAGAGGGATCTATTATATAGTCATTACACAAAGAGCGATCTATTATATAGAGTCATTACACACAGAGTGATCTATTATATAGAGTCATTACAGACAGAGGGATCTATTATATAGAGTCATTACACACAGAGGGATCTATTATATAGAGTCATTACACACAGAGGGATCTATTATATAGAGTCATTGCACACAGAGGGATCTATTATATAGAGTCATTACGCGCAGAGGGATCTATTATATAGTCATTACGCGCAGAGGGATCTATTATATAGAGTCATTACACACAGAGGGTTCTATTATATAGAGTCATTACACACAGAGTGATCTATTATATAGAGTGATTACACGCAGAGTGATCTATTATATAGAGTCATTACACACAGAGGGATCTATTATATATAGTCATTACACACAGAGCGATCTATTATATAGAGTCATTACACACCGAGGGATCTATTATATAGAGTCATTACACACAGAGGGATCTATTATATAGAGTCATTACACACAGAGGGATCTATTATATAGAGTCACTACACACAGAGGGATCTATTATATAGTCATTTCACACAGAGGGATCTATTATATAGAGTCATTACACAGAGGGATCTATTATATAGAGTCATTACACACAGAGGGATCTATTATATATTGTCATTACACACAGAGGGATCTATTAAATAGAGTCATTACACACAGAGTGATCTATTATATAGAGTTATTACACACAGAGGGATCTATTATATAGAGTCATTACACGCAGAGGGATCTATTATATAGAGTCATTACACGCAGAGGGATCTATTATATAGTCATTACACACAGAGGGATCTATTATATAGAGTCATTACACACAGAGGGATCTATTATATAGGGTCATTACACACAGAGGGATCTATTATATAGAGTCATTACATACAGAGCGATCCATTATATAGAGTCATTACACACAGAGCGATCTATTATATAGAGTCATTACACGCAGAGGGATCTATTATATAGTTATTACACACAGAGGGATCTATTATATAGAGTCATTACACACAGAGTGATCTATTATATAGAGTCATTACACACAGAGGGATCTATTATATAGAGTCTTTACACGCAGAGGGATCTATTATATAGAGTCATTACACGCAGAGGGATCTATTATATAGAGTCATTACACACAGAGGGATCTATTATATAGAGTCATTACACACAGAGGGATCTATTATATAGAGTCATTACACACAGAGGGATCTATTATATCGAGTCATTACACACAGAGGGATCTATTATATAGAGTCATTACACGCAGAGGGATCTATAATATAGAGTCATTACACACAGAGGGATCTATTATATAGTCATTACACACAGAGGGATCTATAATATAGAGTCATTACACACAGAGGGATCTATTATATAGAGTCATTACACACAGAGTGATCTATTATATAGAGTCATTACACACAGAGGGATCTATTATATAGAGTCATTACACACAGAGGGATCTATTATATAGAGTCATTACACACAGAGGGATCTATTATATAGTCATTACACACAGTGATCTATTATATAGTCATTATACACAGAGGGATCTATTATATAGAGTCATTACACACAGAGGGATCTATTATATAGAGTCATTACACACAGAGGGATCTATTATATAGAGTCATTACACAGAGGGATCTATTATATAGAGTCATTACACAGAGGGATCTATTATATAGAGTCATTACACACAGTGATCTATTATATAGAGTCATTACACACAGACGGATCTATTATATAGAGTCATTACACACAGAGGGATCTATTATATAGAGTCATTACACATAGAGTGATCTATTATATAGAGTCATTACACACAGAGGGATCTATTGCATAGAGTCATTACACACAGTGATCTATTATATAGAGTCATTACACACAGACGGATCTATTATATAGAGTCATTACACACAGTGATCTATTATATAGAGTCATTACACACAGAGGGATCTATTATAAAGAGTCATTACACACAGAGGGATCTATTATATAGAGTCATTACACAGAGGGATCTATTATATAGAGTCATTACACACAGCGATCTATTATATAGAGTCATTACACACAGAGGGATCTATTATATAGTCATTACACACAGAGGGATCTATTATATAGAGTCATTACACACAGAGGGATCTATTATATAGTCATTACACAGAGAGGGATCTATTATATAGTCATTACACAAAGAGCGATCTATTATATAGAGTCATTACACACAGAGTGATCTATTATATAGAGTCATTACAGACAGAGGGATCTATTATATAGAGTCATTACACACAGAGGGATCTATTATATAGAGTCATTACACACAGAGGGATCTATTATATAGAGTCATTGCACACAGAGGGATCTATTATATAGAGTCATTACGCGCAGAGGGATCTATTATATAGTCATTACGCGCAGAGGGATCTATTATATAGAGTCATTACACACAGAGGGTTCTATTATATAGAGTCATTACACACAGAGTGATCTATTATATAGAGTGATTACACGCAGAGTGATCTATTATATAGAGTCATTACACACAGAGGGATCTATTATATATAGTCATTACACACAGAGCGATCTATTATATAGAGTCATTACACACCGAGGGATCTATTATATAGAGTCATTACACACAGAGGGATCTATTATATAGAGTCATTACACACAGAGGGATCTATTATATAGAGTCATTACACAGAGGGATCTATTATATAGAGTCATTACACACAGAGCGATCTATTATATAGAGTCATTACACAGAGGAATCTATTATATAGAGTCATTACACACAGAGGAATCTATTATATAGAGTCATTACACGCAGAGGGATCTATAATATAGAGTCATTACACACAGAGGGATCTATTATATAGAGTCATTACACACAGAGGGATCTATTATATCGAGTCATTACACGCAGAGGGATCTATTATATCGAGTCATTACACGCAGAGGGATCTATAATATAGAGTCATTACACACAGAGGGATCTATTATATAGTCATTACACACAGAGGGATCTATAATATAGAGTCATTACACACAGAGGGATCTATTGTATAGAGTCATTACACACAGAGTGATCTATTATATAGAGTCATTACACACAGAGGGATCTATTATATAGAGTCATTACACACAGAGGGATCTATTATATAGAGTCATTACACACAGAGGGATCTATTATATAGAGTCATTACACACAGAGGGATCTATTATATAGTCATTACACACAGTGATCTATTATATAGTCATTATACACAGAGGGATCTATTATATAGAGTCATTACACACAGAGGGATCTATTATATAGAGTCATTACACACAGAGGGATCTATTATATAGAGTCATTACACAGAGGGATCTATTATATAGAGTCATTACACAGAAGGATCTATTATATAGAGTCATTACACACAGTGATCTATTATATAGAGTCATTACACACAGACGGATCTATTATATAGAGTCATTACACACAGAGGGATCTATTATATAGAGTCATTACACATAGAGTGATCTATTATATAGAGTCATTACACACAGAGGGATCTATTGCATAGAGTCATTACACACAGTGATCTATTATATAGAGTCATTACACACAGACGGATCTATTATATAGAGTCATTACACACAGTGATCTATTATATAGAGTCATTACACACAGAGGGATCTATTATAAAGAGTCATTACACACAGAGGGATCTATTATATAGAGTCATTACACAGAGGGATCTATTATATAGAGTCATTACACACAGCGATCTATAATATAGAGTCATTACACACAGAGGGATCTATTATATAGTCATTACACACAGAGGGATCTATTATATAGAGTCATTACACACAGAGGGATCTATTATATAGTCATTACACAGAGAGGGATCTATTATATAGTCATTACACAAAGAGCGATCTATTATATAGAGTCATTACACACAGAGTGATCTATTATATAGAGTCATTACAGACAGAGGGATCTATTATATAGAGTCATTACACACAGAGGGATCTATTATATAGAGTCATTACACACAGAGGGATCTATTATATAGAGTCATTGCACACAGAGGGATCTATTATATAGAGTCATTACGCGCAGAGGGATCTATTATATAGTCATTACGCGCAGAGGGATCTATTATATAGAGTCATTACACACAGAGGGTTCTATTATATAGAGTCATTACACACAGAGTGATCTATTATATAGAGTGATTACACGCAGAGTGATCTATTATATAGAGTCATTACACACAGAGGGATCTATTATATATAGTCATTACACACAGAGCGATCTATTATATAGAGTCATTACACACCGAGGGATCTATTATATAGAGTCATTACACACAGAGGGATCTATTATATAGAGTCATTACACACAGAGGGATCTATTATATAGAGTCACTACACACAGAGGGATCTATTATATAGTCATTTCACACAGAGGGATCTATTATATAGAGTCATTACACAGAGGGATCTATTATATAGAGTCATTACACACAGAGGGATCTATTATATATTGTCATTACACACAGAGGGATCTATTAAATAGAGTCATTACACACAGAGTGATCTATTATATAGAGTTATTACACACAGAGGGATCTATTATATAGAGTCATTACACGCAGAGGCATCTATTATATAGAGTCATTACACGCAGAGGGATCTATTATATAGTCATTACACACAGAGGGATCTATTATATAGAGTCATTACACACAGAGGGATCTATTATATAGGGTCATTACACACAGAGGGATCTATTATATAGAGTCATTACATACAGAGCGATCCATTATATAGAGTCATTACACACAGAGCGATCTATTATATAGAGTCATTACACGCAGAGGGATCTATTATATAGTTATTACACACAGAGGGATCTATTATATAGAGTCATTACACACAGAGTGATCTATTATATAGAGTCATTACACACAGAGGGATCTATTATATAGAGTCTTTACACGCAGAGGGATCTATTATATAGAGTCTTTACACGCAGAGGGATCTATTATATAGAGTCATTACACACAGAGGGATCTATTATATAGAGTCATTACACACAGAGGGATCTATTATATAGAGTCATTACACACAGAGGGATCTATTATATCGAGTCATTACACACAGAGGGATCTATTATATAGAGTCATTACACGCAGAGGGATCTATAATATAGAGTCATTACACACAGAGGGATCTATTATATAGTCATTACACACAGAGGGATCTATAATATAGAGTCATTACACACAGAGGGATCTATTATATAGAGTCATTACACACAGAGTGATCTATTATATAGAGTCATTACACACAGAGGGATCTATTATATAGAGTCATTACACACAGAGGGATCTATTATATAGAGTCATTACACACAGAGGGATCTATTATATAGAGTCATTACACACAGAGGGATCTATTAAATAGTCATTACACACAGTGATCTATTATATAGTCATTATACACAGAGGGATCTATTATATAGAGTCATTACACACAGAGGAATCTATTATATAGAGTCATTACACACAGAGGGATCTATTATATAGAGTCATTACACAGAGGGATCTATTATATAGAGTCATTACACAGAGGGATCTATTATATAGAGTCATTACACACAGTGATCTATTATATAGAGTCATTACACACAGACGGATCTATTATATAGAGTCATTACACACAGAGGGATCTATTATATAGAGTCATTACACATAGAGTGATCTATTATATAGAGTCATTACACACAGAGGGATCTATTGCATAGAGTCATTACACACAGTGATCTATTATATAGAGTCATTACACACAGACGGATCTATTATATAGAGTCATTACACACAGTGATCTATTATATAGAGTCATTACACACAGAGGGATCTATTATAAAGAGTCATTACACACAGAGGGATCTATTATATAGAGTCATTACACAGAGGGATCTATTATATAGAGTCATTACACACAGCGATCTATTATATAGAGTCATTACACACAGAGGGATCTATTATATAGTCATTACACACAGAGGGATCTATTATATAGAGTCATTACACACAGAGGGATCTATTATATAGTCATTACACAGAGAGGGATCTATTATATAGTCATTACACAAAGAGCGATCTATTATATAGAGTCATTACACACAGAGTGATCTATTATATAGAGTCATTACAGACAGAGGGATCTATTATAGAGTCATTACACACAGAGGGATCTATTATATAGAGTCATTACACACAGAGGGATCTATTATATAGAGTCATTGCACACAGAGGGATCTATTATATAGAGTCATTACGCGCAGAGGGATCTATTATATAGTCATTACGCGCAGAGGGATCTATTATATAGAGTCATTACACACAGAGGGTTCTAGTATATAGAGTCATTACACACAGAGTGATCTATTATATAGAGTGATTACACGCAGAGTGATCTATTATATAGAGTCATTACACACAGAGGGATCTATTATATATAGTCATTACACACAGAGCGATCTATTATATAGAGTCATTACACACCGAGGGATCTATTATATAGAGTCATTACACACAGAGGGATCTATTATATAGAGTCATTACACACAGAGGGATCTATTATATAGAGTCACTACACACAGAGGGATCTATTATATAGTCATTTCACACAGAGGGATCTATTATATAGAGTCATTACACAGAGGGATCTATTATATAGAGTCATTACACACAGAGGGATCTATTATATATTGTCATTACACACAGAGGGATCTATTATATAGAGTCATTACACACAGAGTGATCTATTAAATAGAGTCATTACACACAGAGTGATCTATTATATAGAGTTATTACACACAGAGGGATCTATTATATAGAGTCATTACACGCAGAGGGATCTATTATATAGAGGCATTACACGCAGAGGGATCTATTATATAGTCATTACACACAGAGGGATCTATTATATAGAGTCATTACACACAGAGGGATCTATTATATAGGGTCATTACACACAGAGGGATCTATTATATAGAGTCATTACATACAGAGCGATCCATTATATAGAGTCATTACACACAGAGCGATCTATTATATAGAGTCATTACACGCAGAGGGATCTATTATATAGTTATTACACACAGAGGGATCTATTATATAGAGTCATTACACACAGAGGGATCTATTATATAGAGTCTTTACACGCAGAGGGATCTATTATATAGAGTCATTACACGCAGAGGGATCTATAATAGAGTCATTACACACAGAGGGATCTATAATATAGAGTCATTACACACAGAGGGATCTATAATATAGAGTCATTACACACAGATGGATCTATTATATAGAGTCATTACACACAGAGGGATCTATAATATAGAGACATTACACACAGAGGGATCTATTATATAGAGTCATTACACGCAGGGGGATCTATTATATAGAGTCATTACACACAGAGGGATCTATTATATAGAGTCATTACACACAGCGATCTATTATATAGAGTCATTACACACAGAGGGATCTATTATATAGTCATTACACACAGAGGGATCTATTATATAGAGTCATTACACACAGAGGGATCTATTATATAGTCATTACACAGAGAGGGATCTATTATATAGTCATTACACAAAGAGCGATCTATTATATATAGAGTCATTACACACAGAGTGATCTATTATATAGAGTCATTACAGACAGAGGGATCTATTATATAGAGTCATTACACACAGAGGGATCTATTGTATAGAGTCATTACACACAGAGGGATCTATTATATAGTCATTACACACAGAGGGATCTATTATATAGAGTCATTACGCGCAGAGGGATCTATTATATAGAGTCATTACACACAGAGGGATCTATTATATAGAGTCATTACACACAGAGAGATCTATTATATAGTCATTACACACAGAGGGATCTATTATATAGAGTCATTACACACAGAGTGATCTATTATATAGAGTCATTACACGCAGAGTGATCTATTATATAGAGTCATTACACACAGAGGGATCTATTATATATAGTCATTACACACAGAGCGATCTATTATATAGAGTCATTACACACCGAGGGATCTATTATATAGAGTCATTACACACCGAGGGATCTATTATATAGAGTCATTACACACAGAGGGATCTATTATAGAGAGTCATTACACACAGAGGGATCTATTATATAGAGTCACTACACACAGAGGGATCTATTATATAGTCATTTCACACAGAGGGATCTATTATATAGAGTCATTACAGAGGGATCTATTATATAGAGTCATTACACACAGAGGGATCTATTATATATTGTCATTACACACAGAGGGATCTATTATATAGTCATTACACACAGAGTGATCTATTAAATAGAGTCATTACACACAGAGTGATCTATTATATAGAGTCATTACACACAGAGGGATCTATTATATAGAGTCATTACACAGAGGGATCTATTATATAGAGTCATTACACAGAGGGATCTATTATATAGAGTCATTACACACAGAGCGATCTATTATATAGAGTCATTACACAGAGGAATCTATTATATAGAGTCATTTTACACAGAGGGATCTATTATATAGAGTCATTACACGCAGAGGGATCTATAATATAGAGTCATTACACACAGAGGGATCTATTATATAGTGTCATTACACACAGAGGGATCTATTATATAGAGTCATTACACACAAAGGGATCTATTATATAGAGTCATTACACAGAGGGATCTATTATATAGAGTCATTACACACAGAGCGATCTATTATATAGAGTCATTACACAGAGGAATCTATTATATAGAGTCATTACACACAGAGGAATCTATTATATAGAGTCATTACACGCAGAGGGATCTATAATATAGAGTCATTACACACAGAGGGATCTATTATATAGAGTCATTACACACAGAGGGATCTATTATATAGAGTTATTACACACAGAGGGATCTATTATATAGAGTCATTACACGCAGAGGGATCTATAATATAGAGTCATTACACACAGAGGGATCTATTATTTAGAGTCATTACACACAGAGGGATCTATTATATAGTCATTACACACAGAGGGATCTATAATATAGAGTCATTACACACAGAGGGATCTATTATATAGAGTCATTACACACAGAGTGATCAATTATATAGAGTCATTACACACAGAGGGATCTATTATATAGAGTCATTACACACAGAGGGATCTATTATATAGAGTCATTACACACAGAGGGATCTATTATATAGAGTCATTACACACAGAGGGATCTATTATATAGTCATTACACACAGTGATCTATTATATAGTCATTATACACAGAGGGATCTATTATATAGAGTCATTACACACAGAGGGATCTATTATATAGAGTCATTACACACAGAGGGATCTATTATATAGAGTCACTACACTCAGTGATCTATTATATAGAGTCATTACACACAGACGGATCTATTATATAGAGTCATTACACACAGAGGGATCTATTATATAGTCATTACACATAGAGTGATCTATTATATAGAGTCATTACACACAGAGGGATCTATTGCATAGAGTCATTACACACAGTGATCTATTATATAGAGTCATTACACACAGACGGATCTATTTTATAGAGTCATTACACACAGTGATCTATTATATAGAGTCATTACACACAGAGGGATCTATTATAAAGAGTCATTACACACAGAGGGATCTATTATATAGAGTCATTACACAGAGGGATCTATTATATAGAGTCATTACACACAGCGATCTATTATATAGAGTCATTACACACAGAGGGATCTATTATATAGTCATTACACACAGAGGGATCTATTATATAGAGTCATTACACACAGAGGGATCTATTATATAGTCATTACACAGAGAGGGATCTATTATATAGTCATTACACAAAGAGCGATCTATTATATAGAGTCATTACACATAGAGTGATCTATTATATAGAGTCATTACAGACAGAGGGATCTATTATATAGAGTCATTACACACAGAGGGATCTATTATATAGAGTCATTACACACAGAGGGATCTATTATATAGAGTCATTGCACACAGAGGGATCTATTATATAGAGTCATTACGCGCAGAGGGATCTATTATATAGTCATTACGCGCAGAGGGATCTATTATATAGAGTCATTACACACAGAGGGTTCTATTATATAGAGTCATTACACACAGAGTGATCTATTATATAGAGTGATTACACGCAGAGTGATCTATTATATAGAGTCATTACACACAGAGGGATCTATTATATATAGTCATTACACACAGAGCGATCTATTATATAGTCATTACACACCGAGGGATCTATTATATAGAGTCATTACACACAGAGGGATCTATTATATAGAGTCATTACACACAGAGGGATCTATTATATAGAGTCACTACACACAGAGGGATCTATTATATAGTCATTTCACACAGAGGGATCTATTATATAGAGTCATTACACAGAGGGATCTATTATATAGAGTCATTACACACAGAGGGATCTATTATATATTGTCATTACACACAGAGGGATCTATTATATAGAGTCATTACACACAGAGTGATCTATTAAATAGAGTCATTACACACAGAGTGATCTATTATATAGAGTTATTACACACAGAGGGATCTATTATATAGAGTCATTACACGCAGAGGGATCTATTATATAGAGTCATTACACGCAGAGGGATCTATTATATAGTCATTACACACAGAGGGATCTATTATATAGAGTCATTACACACAGAGGGATCTATTATATAGGGTCATTACACACAGAGGGATCCATTATATAGAGTCATTACATACAGAGCGATCCATTATATAGAGTCATTACACACAGAGCGATCTATTATATAGAGTCATTACACGCAGAGGGATCTATTATATAGTTATTACACACAGAGGGATCTATTATATAGAGTCATTACACACAGAGGGATCTATTATATAGAGTCTTTACACGCAGAGGGATCTATTATATAGAGTCATTACACGCAGAGGGATCTATAATAGAGTCATTACACACAGAGGGATCTATAATATAGAGTCATTACACACAGAGGGATCTATAATATAGAGTCATTACACACAGATGGATCTATTATATAGAGTCATTACACACAGAGGGATCTATAATATAGAGACATTACACACAGAGGGATCTATTATATAGAGTCATTACACGCAGAGGGATCTATAATATAGAGTCATTACACACAGAGGGATCTATTATATAGAGTCATTACACACAGAGGGATCTATAATATAGAGTCATTACACACAGAGTGATCTATTATATAGAGTCATTACACGCAGGGGGATCTATTATATAGAGTCATTACACACAGAGGGATCTATTATATAGAGTCATTACACACAGCGATCTATTATATAGAGTCATTACACACAGAGGGATCTATTATATAGTCATTACACACCGAGGGATCTATTATATAGAGTCATTACACACAGAGGGATCTATTATATAGTCATTACACAGAGAGGGATCTATTATATAGTCATTACACAAAGAGCGATCTATTATATAGAGTCATTACACACAGAGTGATCTATTATATAGAGTCATTACAGACAGAGGGATCTATTATATAGAGTCATTACACACAGAGGGATCTATTGTATAGAGTCATTACACACAGAGGGATCTATTATATAGAGTCATTACA
Organism: Phyllobates terribilis; assembly: GCF_046119375.1. NCBI lineage: Eukaryota > Metazoa > Chordata > Amphibia > Anura > Dendrobatidae > Phyllobates > Phyllobates terribilis. Next base: position 398,118,050 of record NW_027362768.1, read on the forward strand.
CACAGAGGGATCTATTATATAGAGTCATTACGCGCAGAGGGATCTATTATATAGTCATTACGCGCAGAGGGATCTATTATATAGAGTCATTACACACAGAGGGATCTATTATATAGAGTCATTACACACAGAGAGATCTATTATATAGTCATTACACACAGAGGGATCTATTATATAGAGTCATTACACACAGAGTGATCTATTATATAGAGTCATTACACGCAGAGTGATCTATTATATAGAGTCATTACACACAGAGGGATCTATTATATATAGTCATTACACACAGAGCGATCTATTATATAGAGTCATTACACACCGAGGGATCTATTATATAGAGTCATTACACACCGAGGGATCTATTATATAGAGTCATTACACACAGAGGGATCTATTATATAGAATCATTACACACAGAGGGATCTATTATATAGAGTCATTACACACAGAGGGATCTATTACATAGAGTCATTACACAGAGGGATCTATTATATAGAGTCATTACACACAGAGCGATCTATTATATAGAGTCATTACACAGAGGAATCTATTATATAGAGTCATTACACACAGAGGAATCTATTATATAGAGTCATTACACACAGAGGGATCTATAATATAGTCATTACACACAGAGGGATCTATTATATAGAGTCATTACACGCAGAGGGATCTATAATAGAGTCATTACACACAGAGGGATCTATTATATAGAGTCATTACACACAGAGGGATCTATTATATAGAGTCACTACACACAGAGGGATCTATTATATAGTCATTTCACACAGAGGGATCTATTATATAGAGTCATTACAGAGGGATCTATTATATAGAGTCATTACACACAGAGGGATCTATTATATATTGTCATTACACACAGAGGGAGCTATTATATAGAGTCATTACACACAGAGTGATCTATTAAATAGAGTCATTACACACAGAGTGATCTATTAAATAGAGTCATTACACACAGAGGGATCTATTATATAGAGTCATTACACAGAGGGATCTATTATATAGAGTCATTACACACAGAGCGATCTATTATATAGAGTCATTACACAGAGGAATCTATTATATAGAGTCATTACACACAGAGGAATCTATTATATAGAGTCATTACACGCAGAGGGATCTATAATATAGAGTCATTACACACAGAGGGATCTATTATATAGAGTCATTACACACAGAGGGATCTATTATATAGAGTCATTACACACAGAGGGATCTATTATATAGAGTCATTACACAGAGGGATCTATTATATAGAGTCATTACACACAGAGCGATCTATTATATAGAGTCATTACACAGAGGAATCTATTATATAGAGTCATTACACACAGAGGAATCTATTATATAGAGTCATTACACACAGAGGGATCTATAATATAGTCATTACACACAGAGGGATCTATTATATAGAGTCATTACACACAGAGGGATCTATTATATAGAGTCATTACACACAGAGGGATCTATTATATAGAGTCATTACACGCAGAGGGATCTATAATATAGAGTCATTACACACAGAGGGATCTATTATATAGAGTCATTACACACAGAGGGATCTATTATATAGTCATTACACACAGAGGGATCTATAATATAGAGTCATTACACACAGAGGGATCTATTATATAGAGTCATTACACACAGAGTGATCTATTATATAGAGTCATTACACACAGAGGGATCTATTATATAGAGTCATTACACACAGAGGGATCTATTATATAGAGTCATTACACACAGAAGGATCTATTATATAGAGTCATTACACACAGAGGGATCTATTATATAGTCATTACACACAGTGATCTATTATATAGTCATTATACACAGAGGGATCTATTATATAGAGTCATTACACACAGAGGGATCTATTATGTAGAGTCATTACACAGAGGGATCTATTATATAGAGTCATTACACAGAGGGATCTATTATATAGAGTCATTACACACAGTGATCTATTATATAGAGTCATTACACACAGAGGGATCTATTACATAGAGTCATTACACACAGTGATCTATTATATAGAGTCATTACACACAGACGGATGTATTATATAGAGTCATTACACACAGTGATCTATTATATAGAGTCATTACACACAGAGGGATCTATTATAAAGAGTCATTACACACAGAGGGATCTATTATATAGAGTCATTACACAGAGGGATCTATTATATAGAGTCATTACACACAGCGATCTATTATATAGAGTCATTACACACAGAGGGATCTATTATATAGTCATTACACACAGAGGGATCTATTATATAGAGTCATTACACACAGAGGGATCTATTATATAGTCATTACACAGAGAGGGATCTATTATATAGTCATTACACAAAGAGCGATCTATTATATAGAGTCATTACACACAGAGTGATCTATTATATAGAGTCATTACAGACAGAGGGATCTATTATATAGAGTCATTAAACACAGAGGGATCTATTATATAGAGTCATTACACACAGAGGGATCTATTATATAGAGTCATTGCACACAGAGGGATCTATTATATAGAGTCATTACGCGCAGAGGGATCTATTATATAGTCATTACGCGCAGAGGGATCTATTATATAGAGTCATTACACACAGAGGGTTCTATTATATAGAGTCATTACACACAGAGTGATCTATTATATAGAGTGATTACACGCAGAGTGATCTATTATATAGAGTCATTACACACAGAGGGATCTATTATATATAGTCATTACACACAGAGCGATCTATTATATAGAGTCATTACACACCGAGGGATCTATTATATAGAGTCATTACACACAGAGGGATCTATTATATAGAGTCATTACACACAGAGGGATCTATTATATAGAGTCATTACACACAGAGCGATCTATTATATAGAGTCACTACACACAGAGGGATCTATTATATAGTCATTTCACACAGAGGGATCTATTATATAGAGTCATTACACAGAGGGATCTATTATATAGAGTCATTATACACAGAGGGATCTATTATATATTGTCATTACACACAGAGGGATCTATTATATAGAGTCATTACACACGGAGTGATCTATTAAATAGAGTCATTACACACAGAGTGATCTATTATATAGAGTTATTACACACAGAGGGATCTATTATAAAGAGTCATTACACGCAGAGGGATCTATTATATAGAGTCATTACACGCAGAGGGATCTATTATATAGTCATTACACACAGAGGGATCTATTATATAGAGTCATTACACACAGAGGGATCTATTATATAGGGTCATTACACACAGAGGGATCTATTATATAGAGTCATTACATACAGAGCGATCCATTATATAGAGTCATTACACACAGAGCGATCTATTATATAGAGTCATTACACGCAGAGGGATCTATTATATAGTTATTACACACAGAGGGATCTATTATATAGAGTCATTACACACAGAGGGATCTATTATATAGAGTCTTTACACGCAGAGGGATCTATTATATAGAGTCATTACACGCAGAGGGATCTATAATAGAGTCATTACACACAGAGGGATCTATACTATAGAGTCATTACACACAGAGGGATCTATAATATAGAGTCATTACACACAGATGGATCTATTATATAGAGTCATTACACACAGAGGGATCTATAATATAGAGACATTACACACAGAGGGATCTATTATATAGTCATTACACGCAGAGGGATCTATAATATAGAGTCATTACACACAGAGGGATCTATTATATAGAGTCATTACACACAGAGGGATCTATAATATAGAGTCATTACACACAGAGTGATCTATTATATAGAGTCATTACACGCAGGGGGATCTATTATATAGAGTCATTACACACAGAGGGATCTAATATAAAGTTATTACACACAGAGGGATCTATTATATAGTCATTACACACAGAGGGATCTATTATATACACTTATTACACACAGAGGGATCTATTATATAGAGTCATTACACACAGAGTGATCTAATATATAGAGTCATTACACACAGAGGGATCTATTATATATAGTCATTACACACAGAGCGATCTTTTATATAGAGTCATTACACACCGAGGGATCTATTATATAGAGTCATTACACACAGAGGGATCTATTATATAGAGTCATTACACACAGAGGGATCTATTATATAGAGTCATTACACACAGAGGGATCTATTATATAGAGTCACTACACACAGAGGGATCTATTATATAGTCATTTCACACAGAGGGATCTATTATATAGAGTCATTACACAGAGGGATCTATTATATAGAGTCATTACACACAGAGGGATCTATTATATATTTTCATTACACACAGAGGGATCTATTATATAGAGTCATTACACACAGAGTGATCTATTAAATAGTCATTACACACAGAGTGATCTATTATATAGAGTTATTACACACAGAGGGATCTATTATATAGAGTCATTACACGCAGAGGGATCTATTATATAGAGTCATTACACACAGAGGGATCTATTATATAGTCATTACACACAGAGGGATCTATTATATAGAGTCATTACACACAGAGGGATCTATTATATAGGGTCATTACACACAGAGGGATCTATTATATAGAGTCATTACATACAGAGCGATCCATTATATAGTCATTACACACAGAGGGATCTATAATATAGAGTCATTACACACAGAGGGATCTATAATATAGAGTCATTACACACAGATGGATCTATTATATAGAGTCATTACACACAGAGGGATCTATAATATAGAGACATTACACACAGAGGGATCTATTATATAGAGTCATTACACGCAGAGGGATCTATAATATAGAGTCATTACACACAGAGGGATCTATTATATAGAGTCATTACACACAGAGGGATCTATAATATAGAGTCATTACACACAGAGGGATCTATAATATAGAGTCATTACACACAGAGTGATCTATTATATAGAGTCATTACACGCAGGGGGATCTAATATAAAGTTATTACACACAGAGGGATCTATTATATAGTCATTACACACAGAGGGATCTATTATAAACACTTATTACACACAGAGGGATCTATTATATAGAGTCATTACACACAGAGTGATCTATTATATAGAGTCATTACACACAGAGAGATCTATTATATAGAGTCATTACACACAGAGGGATCTATTAAATAGAGTCGTTACACACAAAGGGATCTATTAAATAGAGTCGTTACACACAGAGGGATCTATTATATAGAGTCATTACACACAGAGGGATCTATTATATAGAGTCATTACACACAGAGGGATCTATTATATAGAGTCATTACACACAGAGGGATCTATTATATAGAGTCATTACACACAGAGGGATCTATTATATAGAGTCACTATACACAGAGGGATCTATTATATATAGTCATTACACACAGAGGGATCTATTATATAGAGTCATTACACACCGAGGGATCTATTATATAGAGTGATTACACACCGAGGGATCTATTATATAGAGTCATTATACACCGAGGGATCTATTATATAGAGTCATTACACACAGAGGGATCTATTATATAGAGTCATTACACACAGAGGGATCTATTATATAGAGTCATTACACACAGAGGGATCTATTATATAGAGTCACTACACACAGAGGGATCTATTATATAGTCATTTCACACAGAGGGATCTATTATATAGAGTCATTACACAGAGGGATCTATTATATAGAGTCATTACACACAGAGGGATCTATTATATATTGTCATTACACACAGAGGGATCTATTATATAGAGTCATTACACACAGAGTGATCTATTAAATAGTCATTACACACAGAGTGATCTATTATATAGAGTTATTACACACAGAGGGATCTATTATATAGAGTCATTACACGCAGAGGGATCTATTATATAGAGTCATTACACGCAGAGGGATCTATTATATAGTCATTACACACAGAGGGATCTATTATATAGAGTCATTACACACAGAGGGATCTATTATATAGGGTCATTACACACAGAGGGATCTATTATATAGAGTCATTACATACAGAGCGATCCATTATATAGAGTCATTACACACAGAGCGATCTATTATATAGAGTCATTACACGCAGAGGGATCTATTATATAGTTATTACACACAGAGGGATCTATTATATAGAGTCATTACACACAGAGGGATCTATTATATAGAGTCTTTACACGCAGAGGGATCTATTATATAGAGTCATTACACGCAGAGGGATCTATTATATAGAGTCATTACACACAGAGGGATCTATAATATAGAGACATTACACACAGAGGGATCTATTATATAGAGTCATTACACGCAGAGGGATCTATAATATAGAGTCATTACACACAGAGTGATCTATTATATAGAGTCATTACACACAGAGGGATCTATAATATAGAGTCATTACACACAGAGGGATCTATAATATAGAGTCATTACACACAGAGTGATCTATTATATAGAGTCATTACACGCAGGGGGTCTAATATAAAGTTATTACACACAGAGGGATCTATTATATAGTCATTACACACAGAGGGATCTATTATATACACTTATTACACACAGAGGGATCTATTATATAGAGTCATTACACACAGAGTGATCTATTATATAGAGTCATTACACACAGAGAGATCTATTATATAGAGTCATTACACACAGTGGGATCTATTATATAGAGTCATTACACACAGTGGGATCTATTATATAGAGTCGTTACACACAGAGGAAGCTATTATATAGAGTCATTACACACAGAGGGATCTATTATATAGAGTCATTCCACACAGAGCGATCTATTATATAGAGTCATTACACACAGAGGGATCTATTATATAGAGTCATTACACACAGAGGGATCTATTATATAGAGTCATTACACACAGAGGGATCTATTATATAGAGTCATTACACACAGAGGGATCTATTATATAGAGTCATTACACACAGAGGGATCTATTATATAGAGTCATTACACACAGAGGAATCTATTATATAGAGTCATTACACACAGAGGGATCTATTATATAGAGTCATTACACACAGAGCGATCTATTATATAGAGTCATTACACACAGAGGGATCTATTATATAGAGTCATTACACACAGAGCGATCTATTATATAGAGTCATTACACACAGAGCGATCTATTATATAGAGTCATTACACACAGAGGAATCTATTATATAGAGTCATTACACACAGAGGGATCTATTATATAGAGTCATTACACACAGAGCGATCTATTATATAGAGTCATTACACACAGAGGGATCTATTATATAGAGTCATTACACACAGAGGGATCTATTATATAGAGTCATTACACACAGAGCGATCTATTATATAGAGTCATTACACACAGAGGGATCTATTATATAGAGTCATTACACACAGAGCGATCTATTATATAGAGTCATTACACACAGAGGGATCTATTATATAGAGTCATTACACACAGAGGGATCTATTATATAGAGTCATTACACACAGAGGGATCTATTATATAGAGTCATTACACGCAGAGGGATCTATTATATAGAGTCATTACACGCAGAGGGATCTATTATATAGAGTCATTACACACAGGGATCTATTATATAGAGTCATTACACACACAGCGATCTATTATATAGAGTCATTACACACAGAGGGATCTATTATATAGAGTCATTACACACAGAGGGATCTATTATATAGAGTCATTACACAGAGCGATCTATTATATAGAGTCATTACACACAGAGGGATCTATTAAATAGAGTCGTTACACACAAAGGGATCTATTAAATAGAGTCGTTACACACAGAGGGATCTATTATATAGAGTCGTTACACACAGAGGGATCTATTATATAGTCATTACACACAGAGGGATCTATTATATAGTCATTACACACAGAGGGATCTATTATAAAGAGTCATTACACACAGAGTGATCTATTATATAGAGTCATTACACACAGAGGGATCTATTATAAAGAGTCATTACATACAGAGCGATCTATTATATAGAGTCATTACACACAGAGGGATCTATTATATAGTCATTACACACAGAGTGATCTATTATGTAGAGTCATTACACACAGAGGGGTCTATTATATAGAGTCATTACACACAGAGTGATCTATTATATAGAGTCATTACACACAGAGTGATCTATTATATAGAGTCATTACACGCAGAGTGATCTATTATATAGAGTCATTACACGCACAGGTATCTATTACATAGAGTCATTACACGCAGAGTGATCTATTAGTCATTACATAGAGAGGGGTCTATTATATAGAGTCATTACACACAGAGCGATCTATTATATAGAGTCATTACACACAGATGGATCTATTATATAGAGTCTACACACAGAGCGATCTATTATATAGAGTCATTACACACAGAGGGATCTATTATATAGAGTCATTACACACAGAGGGATCTATTATATAGAGTCATTACACACAGAGGGATCTATTCTACAGAGTCATTACACGCAGAGGGATCTATTATATAGAGTCATTACATACAGAGGGATCTATTATATAGAGTCATCACATGCAGAGGGATCTATTATATAGAGTCATTACACACAGATGGATCTATTATATAGAGTCATTACACACAGAGGGATCTATTATATAGAGTCATTACACACAGAGGGATCCATTATATAGAGTCATTACACACAGAGGGATCTATTATATAGAGTCATTACACACAGAGGGATCCATTATATAGAGTCATTACACAGAGGGATCTATTATATAGAGTCATTACACACAGAGGGATCTATTATATAGAGTCATTACACACAGTGGGATCTATTATATAGAGTCATTACACACAGAGGGATCTATTATATAGAGTCATTACACACAGAGGAATCTATTATATAGAGTCATTACACACAGAGGGATCTATTATATAGAGTCATTACACACAGAGGGATCTATTATATAGAGTCATTACACACAGAGGGATCTATTATATAGAGTCATTACACACAGAGGGATCTATTATATAGAGTCATTACACACAGAGGGATCTATTATATAGAGTCATTACACACAGAGGAATCTATTATATAGAGTCATTACACACAGAGGGATCTATTATATAGAGTCATTACACACAGAGCGATCTATTATATAGAGTCATTACACACAGAGGGATCTATTATATAGAGTCATTACACACAGAGGGATCTATTATATAGAGTCATTACACACAGAGGGATCTATTATATAGAGTCATTACACACAGAGGGATCTATTATATAGAGTCATTACACACAGAGGAATCTATTATATAGAGTCATTACACACAGAGGGATCTATTATATAGAGTCATTACACACAGAGGGATGTATTATATAGAGTCATTACACACAGAGGGATGTATTATATAGAGTCATTACACACAGAGGAATCTATTATATAGTCATTACACACAGAGTGATCTATTATATAGAGTCATTACACACAGAGGAATCTATTATATAGAGTCATTACACACAGAGGTATCTATTATATAGAGTCATTACACACAGAGGGATGTATTATATAGAGTCATTACACACAGAGGGATGTATTATATAGAGTCATTACACACAGAGCGATCTATTATATAGAGTCATTACACACAGAGGAATCTATTATATAGAGTTATTACACACAGAGGGATCTATTATATAGAGTCATTACACACAGAGCGATCTATTATATAGAGTCATTACACACAGAGGGATCTATTATATAGAGTCATTACACACAGAGGGATCTATTATATAGAGTCATTACACACAGAGGGATCTATTATATAGAGTCATTACACACAGAGGGATCTATTATATAGAGTCATTACACACAGAGGGATCTATTATATAGAGTCATTACACACAGAGGGATCTATTATATAGAGTCATTACACACAGAGCGATCTATTATATAGAGTCATTACACACAGAGGAATCTATTATATAGAGTCATTACACACAGAGGTATCTATTATATAGAGTCATTACACACAGAGGGATCTATAATATAGAGACATTACACACAGAGGGATCTATTATATAGAGTCATTACACGCAGAGGGATCTATAATATAGAGTCATTACACACAGAGTGATCTATTATATAGAGTCATTACACACAGAGGGATCTATAATATAGAGTCATTACACACAGAGGGATCTATAATATAGAGTCATTACACACAGAGTGATCTATTATATAGAGTCATTACACGCAGGGGGTCTAATATAAAGTTATTACACACAGAGGGATCTATTATATAGTCATTACACACAGAGGGATCTATTATATACACTTATTACACACAGAGGGATCTATTATATAGAGTCATTACACACAGAGTGATCTATTATATAGAGTCATTACACACAGAGAGATCTATTATATAGAGTCATTACACACAGTGGGATCTATTATATAGAGTCATTACACACAGTGGGATCTATTATATAGAGTCGTTACACACAGAGGAAGCTATTATATAGAGTCATTACACACAGAGGGATCTATTATATAGAGTCATTCCACACAGAGCGATCTATTATATAGAGTCATTACACACAGAGGGATCTATTATATAGAGTCATTACACACAGAGGGATCTATTATATAGAGTCATTACACACAGAGGGATCTATTATATAGAGTCATTACACACAGAGGGATCTATTATATAGAGTCATTACACACAGAGGGATCTATTATATAGAGTCATTACACACAGAGGAATCTATTATATAGAGTCATTACACACAGAGGGATCTATTATATAGAGTCATTACACACAGAGCGATCTATTATATAGAGTCATTACACACAGAGGGATCTATTATATAGAGTCATTACACACAGAGCGATCTATTATATAGAGTCATTACACACAGAGCGATCTATTATATAGAGTCATTACACACAGAGGAATCTATTATATAGAGTCATTACACACAGAGGGATCTATTATATAGAGTCATTACACACAGAGCGATCTATTATATAGAGTCATTACACACAGAGGGATCTATTATATAGAGTCATTACACACAGAGGGATCTATTATATAGAGTCATTACACACAGAGCGATCTATTATATAGAGTCATTACACACAGAGGGATCTATTATATAGAGTCATTACACACAGAGGAATCTATTATATAGAGTCATTACACACAGAGGTATCTATTATATAGAGTCATTACACACAGAGGGATCTATAATATAGAGACATTACACACAGAGGGATCTATTATATAGAGTCATTACACGCAGAGGGATCTATAATATAGAGTCATTACACACAGAGTGATCTATTATATAGAGTCATTACACACAGAGGGATCTATAATATAGAGTCATTACACACAGAGGGATCTATAATATAGAGTCATTACACACAGAGTGATCTATTATATAGAGTCATTACACGCAGGGGGTCTAATATAAAGTTATTACACACAGAGGGATCTATTATATAGTCATTACACACAGAGGGATCTATTATATACACTTATTACACACAGAGGGATCTATTATATAGAGTCATTACACACAGAGTGATCTATTATATAGAGTCATTACACACAGAGAGATCTATTATATAGAGTCATTACACACAGTGGGATCTATTATATAGAGTCATTACACACAGTGGGATCTATTATATAGAGTCGTTACACACAGAGGAAGCTATTATATAGAGTCATTACACACAGAGGGATCTATTATATAGAGTCATTCCACACAGAGCGATCTATTATATAGAGTCATTACACACAGAGGGATCTATTATATAGAGTCATTACACACAGAGGGATCTATTATATAGAGTCATTACACACAGAGGGATCTATTATATAGAGTCATTACACACAGAGGGATCTATTATATAGAGTCATTACACACAGAGGGATCTATTATATAGAGTCATTACACACAGAGGAATCTATTATATAGAGTCATTACACACAGAGGGATCTATTATATAGAGTCATTACACACAGAGCGATCTATTATATAGAGTCATTACACACAGAGGGATCTATTATATAGAGTCATTACACACAGAGCGATCTATTATATAGAGTCATTACACACAGAGCGATCTATTATATAGAGTCATTACACACAGAGGAATCTATTATATAGAGTCATTACACACAGAGGGATCTATTATATAGAGTCATTACACACAGAGCGATCTATTATATAGAGTCATTACACACAGAGGGATCTATTATATAGAGTCATTACACACAGAGGGATCTATTATATAGAGTCATTACACACAGAGCGATCTATTATATAGAGTCATTACACACAGAGGGATCTATTATATAGAGTCATTACACACAGAGCGATCTATTATATAGAGTCATTACACACAGAGGGATCTATTATATAGAGTCATTACACACAGAGGGATCTATTATATAGAGTCATTACACACAGAGGGATCTATTATATAGAGTCATTACACGCAGAGGGATCTATTATATAGAGTCATTACACGCAGAGGGATCTATTATATAGAGTCATTACACACAGGGATCTATTATATAGAGTCATTACACACACAGCGATCTATTATATAGAGTCATTACACACAGAGGGATCTATTATATAGAGTCATTACACACAGAGGGATCTATTATATAGAGTCATTACACAGAGCGATCTATTATATAGAGTCATTACACACAGAGGGATCTATTAAATAGAGTCGTTACACACAAAGGGATCTATTAAATAGAGTCGTTACACACAGAGGGATCTATTATATAGAGTCGTTACACACAGAGGGATCTATTATATAGTCATTACACACAGAGGGATCTATTATATAGTCATTACACACAGAGGGATCTATTATAAAGAGTCATTACACACAGAGTGATCTATTATATAGAGTCATTACACACAGAGGGATCTATTATAAAGAGTCATTACACACAGAGCGATCTATTATATAGAGTCATTACACACAGAGGGACCTATTATATAGTCATTACACACAGAGTGATCTATTATATAGAGTCATTACACACAGAGGGGTCTATTATATAGAGTCATTACACACAGAGTGATCTATTATATAGAGTCATTACACACAGAGTGATCTATTATATAGAGTCATTACACGCAGAGTGATCTATTATATAGAGTCATTACACGCACAGGTATCTATTACATAGAGTCATTACACGCAGAGTGATCTATTAGTCATTACATAGAGAGGGGTCTATTATATAGAGTCATTACACACAGAGCGATCTATTATATAGAGTCATTACACACAGATGGATCTATTATATAGAGTCTACACACAGAGCGATCTATTATATAGAGTCATTACACACAGAGGGATCTATTATATAGAGTCATTACACACAGAGGGATCTATTATATAGAGTCATTACACACAGAGGGATCTATTCTACAGAGTCATTACACGCAGAGGGATCTATTATATAGAGTCATTACATACAGAGGGATCTATTATATAGAGTCATCACATGCAGAGGGATCTATTATATAGAGTCATTACACACAGATGGATCTATTATATAGAGTCATTACACACAGAGGGATCTATTATATAGAGTCATTACACACAGAGGGATCCATTATATAGAGTCATTACACACAGAGGGATCTATTATATAGAGTCATTACACACAGAGGGATCCATTATATAGAGTCATTACACAGAGGGATCTATTATATAGAGTCATTACACACAGAGGGATCTATTATATAGAGTCATTACACACAGTGGGATCTATTATATAGAGTCATTACACACAGAGGGATCTATTATATAGAGTCATTACACACAGAGGAATCTATTATATAGAGTCATTACACACAGAGGGATCTATTATATAGAGTCATTACACACAGAGGGATCTATTATATAGAGTCATTACACACAGAGGGATCTATTATATAGAGTCATTACACACAGAGGGATCTATTATATAGAGTCATTACACACAGAGGGATCTATTATATAGAGTCATTACACACAGAGGAATCTATTATATAGAGTCATTACACACAGAGGGATCTATTATATAGAGTCATTACACACAGAGCGATCTATTATATAGAGTCATTACACACAGAGGGATCTATTATATAGAGTCATTACACACAGAGGGATCTATTATATAGAGTCATTACACACAGAGGGATCTATTATATAGAGTCATTACACACAGAGGGATCTATTATATAGAGTCATTACACACAGAGGAATCTATTATATAGAGTCATTACACACAGAGGGATCTATTATATAGAGTCATTACACACAGAGGGATGTATTATATAGAGTCATTACACACAGAGGGATCTATTATATAGAGTCATTACACACAGAGGAATCTATTATATAGTCATTACACACAGAGTGATCTATTATATAGAGTCATTACACACAGAGGAATCTATTATATAGAGTCATTACACACAGAGGTATCTATTATATAGAGTCATTACACACAGAGGGATGTATTATATAGAGTCATTACACACAGAGGGATGTATTATATAGAGTCATTACACACAGAGCGATCTATTATATAGAGTCATTACACACAGAGGAATCTATTATATAGAGTTATTACACACAGAGGGATCTATTATATAGAGTCATTACACACAGAGCGATCTATTATATAGAGTCATTACACACAGAGGGATCTATTATATAGAGTCATTACACACAGAGGGATCTATTATATAGAGTCATTACACACAGAGGGATCTATTATATAGAGTCATTACACACAGAGGGATCTATTATATAGAGTCATTACACACAGAGGGATCTATTATATAGAGTCATTACACACAGAGGGATCTATTATATAGAGTCATTACACACAGAGCGATCTATTATATAGAGTCATTACACACAGAGGAATCTATTATATAGAGTCATTACACACAGAGGTATCTATTATATAGAGTCATTACACACAGAGGGATCTATTTCACGGGTTTATTTCTGTTACTGGTGATGATTATGGATTACAGCCAATGAAAACACTTCACTCTTAGGCTCTGTGCCCATGATGTGTGTTTTTTAAGCATTTCCTCAGCGGATAGAAGGTCTGCCATGTCCCCCAATGATAATCCGCTGTGCTGTGGAAATTTCCGCTGCGGATTATCATTGCGGAAAAAATGCAGCACTACCAATTATTTTGCGGAAGCGCTGCGTTTTCTCCGCCATTGACTTGCATTAGAACACATGGATTATGCATCACTGTATATGTAGATGTGTAATCCATGCATTCAATGTGCGGATGGTACCCGGGTGTGGAGGACAGGAGACTCTCCTCCGGACCCGGGGACCATAGAACCTGTAAAAAAAAGAATAAAATAAATGTTATCTTTACCTTCTGATGGCCCCCGGTCTCCTTGTCTTCGCTGCCGGCAGCATGCTGTGGACTGAAGGACCTGCGCTGACGTCATTTAATCATGTGACAGCAGGTCCTTCAGTCCACCACGAGCTGCCGGCAGCCAGGACGGAGTGAATAAAGACACCGGGGGCCATCGGAGGGTAAGTATAGATTTTTTTTTTATTTTTTACCATTCTCTCGGGTCACACTATATATGCCTGTTGCTGTTTACATGGATTTATATAGTGTGACCGAGTTGTCACAAGCACTTTCCTAGTGATGCTAAAATCGCTTGATGCATGTGTAGAACGCTTCACATCCGCATGTCCCTGGCAGGAAAACGCATGTACAATCCACATGTACAATCCGCATGCACAATCCGCACGCACAATCCGCACGCACAATCCGCACGCACAATCCGCATGCACAATCCGCATGCACAATCCGCACGCACAATCCGCACGCACAATCCGCACGCACAATCCGCACACACAATCCGCACGCACAATCCGCACGCACAATCCGCATGTACAATCCGCATGCGTTTTTTCTGCCAGGGAGATGCAGAAACGCTCAGGAGAAAATCCGCAGCATTTCTGCATCGAGGGCACATAGCCTTACAATGGCCCTCACAGTCCCCTGATCTGAACATCACTGAAAATCTGTGGTGTAAAGGGGCTAATGGTCGTGTAGTCAATGGGAGGTATGTGTCACAGAGATCGCTGCCCTTGTGAAGTATGGACTGGCTTTCCATGGTGATAATGATATTTTTATCTATGAAGGACCCCCTCCCCCCTTAAGCATTATATATTTATGCCTAAACGAGTTTAACAGACACAGAATCCACATCATATAGGAATGCCACTTCGTATAGGAATGTGTCCAGGAATGTGTCCACGCTTGACAACGACAAGACAGCACCAGAACCAGATGAACTGCTTCATTGTTGTTCCTAATATGGGCAAACGACTGAACTCTGGGTTGTGATTGGGTGATGGGAACTAGGAAGGAATGTCTGTAAACCTACATAACCTGTCTATGCAATACAAGGGTTAGAGATTTCCACGGAATCCTCCCAAACTGAGACCTGTCTCTGTCTGGTTCCTTATTGTCTGCTCGAGCCTAAAATATTTGGAAACCACCTTGATGACCTTGAGGACCCCCTTGAGGTCCCCCCAACAGCCTGGCGCCCAACGTGGGGCCCCCAAAAGGAGCACCCCAAAACCCGAGAGCTCGGCGAAACTTGCGGTCGAGTGGCGGAAGTCTCCTCTCTCCAAAGCGGGACTGATCAACCCCCCGAACTACGGTAAGTGTTACATACCGTGTATTCACTGCCGTTCGTTGGGTTTAGAGAGAGGTGGTGAAACGCTGCTGCCCACCGTATCTCGCCGAGTCGGGGTGACCGGAAGTGACCCGGTAGGTGGTGCCCGCTCAGGTCCCGGTAGCACGAACACACTCCTCGAGGTGTACGTGAAACAATGTCACAGAGGATCATAAGGTGGTCATTGGT
Organism: Phyllobates terribilis; assembly: GCF_046119375.1. Lineage (NCBI taxonomy): Eukaryota > Metazoa > Chordata > Amphibia > Anura > Dendrobatidae > Phyllobates > Phyllobates terribilis. Next base: position 398,135,027 of record NW_027362768.1, read on the forward strand.
TCTGAATATAATAGGTTGAAGCTGACAGTGAGATTTGTTTCTCCTTGTCTGTATTTGAGACAAGGCGGTGTCTGTGATCGAAGATTGGGAAGGGCTGTAAAAGGCGTAGCTAGCCGCGCCCGGAGGAGATGTCTGTGTAGGAACTCCTCCTCCTTTCACGGACCACCATGGTTGCCTACCTAGCGAAGGGAGTTAGAGTAGGGGTGGAACGCCCGGTACCGGCCGGACCGTAGCGTGCGCCAAAATAGTCTTTAGTTCTTGTCAAATCGTCATTTTAGTCAAGGAATAGACAGGATGTTTAGGTGGGGTAAGAAGCAGGATAGCGAGTGAGAGGATCTACAGGATGTAATTACTCTAGCTGCCAATAGAGAGGGGAAGAAAGTGGTGAAGAACAGTACTAAACTGTTCAAACTATTAGGCATGCTGAAGAGTGGCCGCTTACAACCTATCGAGTGGGGAAATGGCATTAATGAGAAGAAGGGAAAGTTAAGTGACGAGGGTTTGTTGGATGTTGCGAAGACTTTCTTTGCCGTAGCGCGTGCATTGAAACGAGAAGGATATGTAGAGATTGAGGAAGAAGGCAAAAATGGTGTATTCATGTACTACTACATGCAGCAGGAAACGGGGAAGGAACAGAAATATCCCCAGGCGGGTTGCTTTGTGGCCCAGCCCGTACCTACTCCTGATCCGCCCACTGATCTCTTAGTGGACGTTGACAGCCCAAATCCCACCCCTAAAGTGCACCCGCCCCTAGAGCCAACCACTCATACTTTGACTGTCCCGATTCCTGTTGGCCCCTTTCCCGATGTGGTATCCCAGTTTGTGATCTCTGAAACCTGCTCTGTTAATTTGATGGGGTCCGATCTCCTGTCACAGTTTAAAACCAGAATTACCTACAGTGATGATGGTAATATGCATGTTGTCCTCGTCAATCCTCATACTCAACAGGTTCATGAGGAAATCTGTCAGCTCAAAGCACTACCCACAATGATGATGGCTCTGTCATCACCTGCTAACAACCCCCAATATCAAGCCCTCCTGGATCAGCTACCAGACCATTTATGGTCCAAGGGTCCCAATGATATCGGATGTCTCCCAGTCGACCCTGTCATGGTTCATTTGAAACCTGGTGTCCCACTACCCAGAGTCCCCCAATACCCCCTAAAACCTGCCCAGGTGCAGGGCCTACAGCAACAAGTCAATACCCTTCTTGGAAACGGAGCCCTCAGACATTGTGTTTCTCCATGTAATTCACCCCTGTTTCCTGTAAAGAAAAAGGCTGTACTAGGACAAGCTCCAGCCTATCGCTTAGTCCAAGACTTGAGAGCTGTCAATGCCGCCACGGTTCTCGAAACCCCTGTAGTCCCCAATCCTCACACCTTGTTGTCTAACGTACCGAAGGAAGCTGGTTGTTTCACTGTCATTGACTTGGCAAATGCCTTCTTCAGTATTCCCTTACATCCAGACTGCCAGTATCTTTTTGCTTTTACGTTCAAAGGTTCCCAATTAACGTGGACTGTTATGCCCCAAGGAGCCCAAAACAGCCCAAACCAATTCACCCGTAACATGACCAGTTGCTTGCTGCCCTGGATAATGCAACATACCGATGCAGTTCTCTTGCAGTATGTTGACGACCTCCTCCTTTGTGCGGAGGATGAGCAGTTCTGTTTGTCCCTCACTATGTCCCTCCTCAAGCATCTCGCAGATCTTAACTGTAGAGTCTCGCGCTCTAAAGTTCAGCTCTGCCAAAGTCAAGTTGTCTTTCGTGGACACTGCATCTCTCAGGGTGCCAAACATCTCACAGAAGAAAGGAAGACAGCCATCATCTAACTCAAGTTTCCAAGCAACCCAACTGAACTTCAAAGATTTCTCGGACTATGTACATACTGTCGGCAATGGATTCCAGATGCCTCCAGAACCATGCAGCCTCTGTATGATGCTCTCAAAACTGGATTCTCCTCATATACAGAGGATAACTCTCAAACAACCACAGCCATCGGTCAAGCCTTCAATTTACTCAAGTCTCAGATTGCCTCAGCCCCAGCACTAGGAATCCCAGACTATCAAAAACCTGTATGTTTCAGAAAATTCAGGACATGCCGCCGGAATACTCACCCAACGTCATGGCACACGACAACGGCCAGTTGGCTATTATTCTGCACGTCTTGACCCGGTAGCCAGAGCTTCCCCCACCTGCATGAGAGCTGTTCATGCCACACACCTACTGCTCGACAAGACGGCTGACATCATCCTTGGGCACCCGACCAAAATCTTCGCCCCTCATGATATCTCTGCCAATCTTGACCTTGACTCAACCCAAACATTTGTCTACCCAGCGACATCTCCGGCTCCAGTGCTCCCTCCTCCTTCCAGATAATGTCACTCTCCATCGATGCACCACCATCAATCCAGCAACACTTCTTCCTCTTCCAAGGGGGGATCCATCCTGTGAAAAGACACCTGGACATGACTGCATGCAAGAAATGGATCTTGAGACTGTCTCTCCACAGAATATTCATGAGCACCGCCTACCAGAGGCAGACTATATGTTATTCACGGATGGGTCACGATATGCAGATGATAGTGGAAAATTTCACACTGGATACGCAGTGACCACCCAAGTAGTAGTGGTCAAATCTGCAGCACTGTCACCACACATGTCTGCGCAAGAAGCTGAGCTTGTGGCCCTGACAGAAGCCTGCCATTTGTTAGAACCTTGCTGTTAGGTTTTTTTTCCTTTGCTGGTCACATGACCTTGTTGGCCTATTTAATCCTGCTCCGCCCTTCTGGCTTTGCTGGACTTCATTGTATATCTACTTTCTAGCTAGCCTGTGCTCTGTATCTAACTCTGTTAGTTTGCTTGGTCTACGGACCTCTATGTTCTATCTATTTTGTTTGTTCGTCTGTCTGCTACTATTTCTGTTAGGAGGTGTCCCATATTCCTCCCAGTCCTTAGTACTTGTAGGGATTCCCTCCTCACATCTATAGGTCTCCGTACAGACTAGATTAGGACTTTAGCAGGTCTGATCGCAGGATCAGGTTCCCTGTTACATCGTAGGGATTCAGCTGAGTCTTATAGTAGGGACAGATCTCCTCTCTTTCCTTAGCTTTGGTAGCAGAACTTAACAGTAAGTCCAGCCTGCAAATTCTCTAAGGAAAGATTTTTTTTTTTTTGTTCCATCATGGTGTCGGTTCAGGATTTGGCTAAACACCTGCAGGGACTCTCTCTGGAAGTGGCCGAGCTCCGTCAGCACGTGAGTAACTGTCCTGGAGCATATTTCTTGGAGCCTAAGGTATGTTTGCCGGATTTATTTTTTGGTGAACATCGAGAATTTTTTTCATTTAAAAATGCTTGCTTATTGTATTTTCGTTTGAGACCCAAGTCCTCTGGGGATGAATCCCAGCGCGTAGGGTTCATAATGTCACTTTTGCGCAAAGAGCCTCAGGAGTGGGCCTTTTCTTTGCAACCTAGTGATACATGCTTCAGATCAGTGGATAGTTTTTTTTCTGCTTTAGGACTATTATATGATGATCCTGACCGTGTGGCATCAGCTGAGACTGAGTTGAGACGTTTAAAACAAGGATCAGGTAATGTCGAAAAATATTGTACTCATTTTCGTCGTTGGTCCACTCAAACAGGGTGGAACGATTCTGCTCTGAAAAGTCTATTTCTTGCTGGGCTCAGTGAAAGGGTTAAAGACCTGCTAATTGCTTATCCTACACCTGAGGATTTGCAACAGGCTATGCAATTAGCTATACGGGTGGATAGAAGACTGCGTGCTAGGGTTAATGAGAGCAAATCCTCTGCTATGTCAGTTTCTGGTTATGAGAATGTGTGTACTAACAGTGGTGAACCGATGGAGATTGGATCGGTGGCACCTCGCTCTCAAGAAAAAGACCGTCGTTTTTCAGAAGGCTTGTGTTTCTATTGCGGAAAATCTGGTCATTTGATTAAAGGCTGTGAGCTTCGTATGAAGAAAGAAAAAAAAATGGTCAGTCACGCCCGTATTGCCTGTTTAAATTCCAAGGGTGTATTTTTAGCTGCTTCCACGATTGCTCAGGAAAAATTAATGGAATTTCGGGTGTTTATTGATTGCGGGTCTACACTGAATGTAATTGATGGGGGATTCGTGGAAAAACTCAATTTAAAACCTGAACCTTTATCATCCCCCATTGCTGTGGTTTCTGTGGATGGTTCCCCTTTGAAGAATATTACTCTCAAGGTCAGTGAATTTCCTCTCACTATTAATGGTGTTCACCATGAGAAATTGGATTTGGTAGTGTTGAATAACTTGCCTTCTCCAGTAATATTGGGATTGCCCTGGTTAAAATTTCACAATCCTGTACTGGATTGGTCTACCAGTGAAATTAAATCCTGGAGCCATAAATGTTATGACAAGTGTTGTAACGGGCGTATTGCAGCTTTGGATAGGGGAGAATTGCCTGTTCCTATTCAGGATTTTTGGAGAGTTTTTTCTGAGAAGGAATCGCAGGTTTTGCCTCCCCATAGAGACTATGATTGTTCTATTGAATTTGTCCCTGGAGCGACTCTTCCTAAAAGTCGTTTATTTAACCTTACTATTCCTGAGAGGAAGGCTTTGGAGGAATACATACAGACAAGTTTGGCCGCCGGTCACATTAGGCCCTCTAAGTCTCCTGTGGCGGTTGGATTTTTTTTTGTAAAAAAAAAGGACGGCGGTTTACGTCCTTGTCTGGATTTTCGTGAGATTAACAAAATTATGGTACGCAATCCTTACCCACTGCCATTGATTCCTGATCTGTTTAACCAGTTATTGGGGGCCAAGTGGTTCTCTAAAATTGACCTTAAGGGGGCATACAATCTGTTGCGCATGAAGGAGGGTGACGAATGGAAGACTGCTTTTAACACTCCTGTGGGTCATTTTGAGAATCTGGTTATGCCTTTTGGTCTTACTAATGCTCCTGCATTTTTTCAGAATCTTATTAATGACATCCTTAGACCTTTGATCGGCAAAAATGTGGTTGTGTATTTGGATGACATTTTGATTTATTCGCCAGATCTGGAGTCTCATTGGCGGAGCGTACGTGAGGTATTACAGTTGTTAATGGACAATTCGCTTTTTGCTAAGCTGGAGAAATGTGAGTTCGCTGTACAGAGAATTAGTTTTTTGGGCTACATTATCTCCAGCAAAGGTTTTGAGATGGATCCGGTTAAGGTTCAGGCTGTGCAGGAATGGCCTAGGCCTATTGGTTTGAAATCGATACAGAGGTTTTTGGGTTTCGCCAATTACTACAGAAAATTCATAAAAAAATTTTCTAGTATTGTCAAACCTCTGACTGATCTCACCAGGAAAGGTGCTGATGCGGTTCAGTGGTCTTCTGAGGCCATTGAAGCTTTTGTGTATCTCAAGGAGAGGTTCACCTCTGCTCCCATCCTTATGCAGCCTGATGTGACTAGGCCGTTTTTGGTTGAGGTTGATGCTTCCTCTGTGGGGGTTGGCGCAGTATTGTCTCAGGATAACGGGGATGGATTACATCCCTGTGCCTTTTTTTCAAAAAAATTTTCGGAGACTGAACTGAATTACGATATTGGTAATCGGGAATTATTGGCTATTAAACTCGCATTTGAACACTGGCGCCACTTCTTGGAAGGTGCGGAATTTCCCGTTCAGGTTCTTACGGATCATAAAAATCTGATATATCTTGATGCTGCCAAGCGCCTGAATGCCCGTCAGGCTAGGTGGGCACTGTTTTTCTCGCGGTTTAATTTCTCCGTTACTTACATCCCTGGTACTAAGAATGTTAAGGCGGATGCCTTGTCTCGCAGTTTTTCTCCCATAGTCGGTGCTGAGAAAGAGGAAAACATTTTACAAGAAGGTGTTGTGATTGCTGCTTTAGACTCCGTTTTGGAAGATGAGATTCTTAAAGCTCAGGAGAATGCACCATCTAACACTCCTCATGGGAGGTTGTTTGTGCCTGGGACCTTTAGGAGAGATTTGTTTGTTGAGTGTCACGAATCTCGGTTGGCAGGTCATCCCGGAATCTCTGAGACCAAGAGACTGGTGGGTCGCAGTTTTTGGTGGCCTGGATGGCAGAAGGAAGTCATTAAGTGGGTGCGCCAATGTACTATATGTGCTAGATCTAAGTCCTCACATACTCCTGCTGCGGGGTTGCTTTGTCCTTTGGAGGTCCCCAGTGCTCCTTGGACACATTTGGCTATGGACTTTATAACTGACCTTCCCTCCTCTGAGGGTTTTACTGTCATCTGGGTGGTCGTGGACCGTTTTAGCAAGATGTGTCACTTGGTTCCCTTCGTCAAACTGCCCTGCGCTAAAACTCTCGCTAAGGCCTTTGTCAAGGAAATTGTCAGACTTCATGGCGTTCCTACTGACATTGTTTCTGATAGGGGTCCTCAGTTCGTGGCTCGTTTTTGGCGTGCCTTTTGTGACAGGTTGGGAATTCATTTGTCGTTTTCGTCCGGATATCATCCTGAATCTAATGGCCAGACAGAAAGGAAAAACCAGGATGTTGAGCAGTTCTTGCGTTGTTTTGTGGCAGACAATCAAGAGGGGTGGTCTGAGTTTCTGCCACTTGCCGAATTTGCTCTGAACAATCATACATCTTCTTCTGCTGGTTGTTCGCCTTTTTTTTGTTGTTCTGGGAGACATCCGTCGTTTGGGTCGTTCTCCAAGTTGGGATCTGCCGTGCCTGAGGAGGAGAATTTTTCTGGTGATTTGGAAAGAGTTTGGACGGATGTGCGTGGTAATCTTCAGGAGGCCAACAGAAAATCTAAAGACTACTTTGATAGGAAACGACAGGAGGTTTTGTTCGCTGTTGGTGACATGGTTTGGTTGTCCTCTAGGAATCTGCGGTTGAGGATTCCTTCTAAGAAATTGGGTCCCAAGTTTGTAGGGCCCTTTAAGGTGCTTCAGGTTGTCAACCAATCTGCTGTTAGGTTGGAGGTTCCTACCTCCTGGAGAATTAATCCGGTCTTTCATGTCTCTCTGTTAAAAAAAGCTGTTGTGTCGGATGGTGACGCCTCTGCCTCTGTTCCTCCGGTGGTGGAGGACGGGGAATATGAAATTTCTCGCATCCTTGACTCTAGACGGTATAGAGGTAGTTTGCAGTATCTTGTGGCCTGGAAAGGTTTCGGACCCGAGGATAACTCTTGGGTGAGGTCAGATGATGTTTCCGCGTCCAGACTTATCAGAGCGTTTCACAGGAGATTTCCTGATAAGCCTGGTCCTAGGGGATCCGGAGGATCCTCTTAGAAGGGGGGGTACTGTTAGAACCTTGCTGTTAGGTTTTTTTTCCTTTGCTGGTCACATGACCTTGTTGGCCTATTTAATCCTGCTCCGCCCTTCTGGCTTTGCTGGACTTCATTGTATATCTACTTTCTAGCTAGCCTGTGCTCTGTATCTAACTCTGTTAGTTTGCTTGGTCTACGGACCTCTATGTTCTATCTATTTTGTTTGTTCGTCTGTCTGCTACTATTTCTGTTAGGAGGTGTCCCATATTCCTCCCAGTCCTTAGTACTTGTAGGGATTCCCTCCTCACATCTATAGGTCTCCGTACAGACTAGATTAGGACTTTAGCAGGTCTGATCGCAGGATCAGGTTCCCTGTTACATCGTAGGGATTCAGCTGAGTCTTATAGTAGGGACAGATCTCCTCTCTTTCCTTAGCTTTGGTAGCAGAACTTAACACCATTATGCAGAAAACAGCACGGTTAACATATACACGGATTCCGGATACGCATTCGGGATAGCCCACGATTTTGGAGCAATGTGGGCGAATAAAGGGTTCATAACAACAGCGGGTACCCCAGTAAAAAAATGCTGAGTGTGTTCGCAGATTGATGTTTGCCTTAACCCTCCCAAGACAAGTGGCCATCTTCAAGGTCCAAGCTCATGGACCCCAAAACACGGACATCGCTCGAGGTAATGCTTTGGCAGACCAGAAAGCCAAAGAAGCTGCTATGATGGAAGTGAAAGAAGCTGAGTATACCACTCGAGCTCAAAGGAGACAGGCCCTGCGTGATCTGGCACAGGTAGAACCAGGGGGGCCACAAGACGCTGTAGTCCCTGGTCGGACACCTACTGACAAGCTTATAGCCGAGCAAAGATTGGTATCCAAGGAAGAATTAGGAACATGGAAGAGAGAGGGTGCAAAGAAAGAAAACGATATATGGCGAGTGAATGGACTAGTCTGTTTGCCCAAAAGAATGCATGCAGCCATTGCAGCCTGGGCCCACGGTCCTACACACAGAGGCAAGAATCAGGCACTGCTACTTATTCAGAAGTTTTACTGGGCACCTGGGATATCAACAATGTTGTCCAACTATAACAAAAGTTGTCTCGTCTGCCAGACCTGCAACCCCGGAAGAACAGAAGTCGTGCCATCAAAACACCTTCCTAAACCAGACTACCCCTTCCAGAGACTCCAAGTTGATCATATACAGTTGCCCAAAGCAGGAAGATATGAGTACTGTCTGGTAGTGGTAGACGTTTTCTCTAATTGGCCCGAAGCATTCCCTGTGCCCAACATGACGGCAAAGACTACGGCCAAGAAGTTGATCTCAGAAGTTGTGTGCCGGTATGGAGTCCCAGAAGTAGTGGAAAGTGATCAGGGCCCCACCTTCGTAGCCTCAGTCTACCAGGAACTGTTGACAATGATAGGATCAAGCGTGGCCCTGCATACTCCATATCATCCACAAGCCAATGCCAAGGTAGAGAGAATGAATGGTACCCTGAAGAGAAAACTGACAAAAATGATGCAGGAGTCGACTGAGGGATGGCCTGACTTGCTCCCCATTGCTCTTTACCATGTCAGAACAACCCCATTGTCCAGACATGGGTTGTCACCGTATGAGATATTGTTTGGAGCTATACCCCCAATAGCTTCTTACTGTCCACAAGAATTGTCTCAGTCCAATGATAGAGTTATTCAGTTTGTAATCAATCTCACTAATGAATTAACTACCACCCATGCTATAGTTTCTTCTTCCATTCCAGATCCTGAAGCCAGTAGTGCCTGCCACCGTATAAAACCTGGAGATCAGGTATTGTTCAAAAGACACGTAAAGAAGAGCTGCCTAGAACCATCCTTTGACGGCCCTTTACCAGGCAAAAAATAAACCTAGGGCTAGTTTGGACAAGGCTCAAGATCATATAAATTGTACTGAAGAAAGTGCTAAGTACAACAGTATGTGCGAAGTTTATGTAGTCAGAGCACATGTTCCTGTGCGGTAGGGGCTACGCAATCTAGGCAGCATATATAAAATAGGTTACATTAACACACATCGATACCTTGGTATGAAGTACCAGCAGAGAGCCAGAGGATAGGTGTCCACCCCAACGCGCGTTTCGGCGAGCCTTCTTCAGAGGGCATGTAAAAAGTATAAAGTGTAGAAATAACAAAAATCAGAGTTTGCGTGTTCAGCTTACCCTCACTAATCCGGAATTGGCCAGGACCAATAATAAGTGTTACCGATCTAATGATAGTAACAAATGCTCATCGCTAGTACTGAACCTTGAAAATCCAACCCAATGTGATCTAGGGACCTATGTTCTGGGTCTATGGCAGTCTGAAAATATAGGGAATTTGTATCTAGGACATTTGATACTAAAAGATGTCGCTCAGAAGCCCCACATTAGCCCTGGTATGCCCTCAAATCCTCTACACCCAAGTAAAACCCTGGGTAAAAAAATACCACCAGGCCAATCAGTTCATTTGTCAACTGCAGAAACCTTTTTGGTAGAGACAGGGTATAAAAACACCAATCTCTGGGTTAAATGGACTCAATATACTGCTAAAACCAATAATCAATCACACTGTTTTGTATCCATCTAGGATCAGTACTCTTACACGTGAGAGATTCTGCAAGGCCTCATCTAGGATCAGTACCCTTACACGTGAGAGATTCTGCAAGGCCCCATCTAGGATCAGTACCCTTACACGTGAGAGATCCTGCAAGGCCCTCATCTAGGATCAGTACCCTTACACGTGAGAGATTCTGCAAGGCCTCATCTAGGATCAGTACCCTTACACATGAGAGATTCTGCAAGGCCCCATCTAGGATCAGTACCCTTACACGTGAGAGATCCTGCAAGGCCCTCATCTAGGATCAGTACCCTTACACGTGAGAGATTCTGCAAGGCCCATCTAGGATCAGTACCCTTACACGTGAGAGATTCTGCAAGGCCCCATCTAGGATCAGTACCCTTACACGTGAGAGATTCTGCAAGGCCCCATCTAGGATCAGTACCCTTACACGTGAGAGATTCTGCAAGGCCCCATCTAGGATCAGTACCCTTACACGTGAGAGATTCTGCAAGGCCCCATCTAGGATCAGTACCCTTACACGTGAGAGATTCTGCAAGGCCCCATCTAGGATCAGTACCCTTACACGTGAGAGATTCTGCAAGGCCCCATCTAGGATCAGTATCCTTACACGTGAGAGATTCTGCAAGGCCCCATCTAGGATCAGTACCCTTACACGTGATTCTGCAAGGCCCCATCTAGGATCAGTACCCTTACACGTGATTCTGCAAGGCCCCATCTAGGATCAGTACCCTTACACGTGAGAGATTCTGCAAGGCCCCATCTAGGATCAGTACCCTTACACGTGAGAGATTCTGCAAGGCCCCATCTAGGATCAGTACCCTTACACGTGAGAGATTCTGCAAGGCCCCATCTAGGATCAGTACCCTTACACGTGAGAGATTCTGCAAGGCCCCATCTAGGATCAGTACCCTTACACGTGAGAGATTCTGCAAGGCCCCATCTAGGATCAGTACCCTTACACATGAGAGATTCTGCAAGGCCCCATCTAGGATCAGTACCCTTACACGTGAGAGATTCTGCAAGGCCCCATCTAGGATCAGTATCCTTACACGTGAGAGATTCTGCAAGGCCCCATCTAGGATCAGTACCCTTACACGTGATTCTGCAAGGCCCCATCTAGGATCAGTACCCTTACACGTGAGAGATTCTGCAAGGCCCATCTAGGATCAGTACCCTTACACGTGAGAGATTCTGCAAGGCCCCATCTAGGATCAGTAACCTTACACGTGATTCTGCAAGGCCCCATCTAGGATCAGTACCCTTACACGTGAGAGATTCCGCAAGGCCCATCTAGGATCAGTACCCTTACACGTGAGAGATTCTGCAAGGCCCTCATCTAGGATCAGTACCCTTACACGTGAGAGATTCTGCAAGGCCCCATCTAGGATCAGTACCCTTACACGTGAGAGATTCTGCAAGGCCCCATCTAGGATCAGTACCCTTACACGTGAGAGATTCTGCAAGGCCCCATCTAGGATCAGTACCCTTACACGTGAGAGATTCTGCAAGGCCCCATCTAGGATCAGTACCCTTACACGTGAGAGATTCTGCAAGGCCCCATCTAGGATCAGTACCCTCATGAAAGTAATGATGCCAATTTTGATAGTCCGAGTAAACCATGAAGCGGAACTCACTGATATAGTCAGGTCAGTTAGGAACAGGTACAGACGTGCAGCCATAGAACCAGAACTGTTTGAAGACCCCCACGTTTACATAGATGCCATAGGAGTCCCAAGGGGGGTGCCTGATGAAACACCTATGATTGGAGAAGCTTGCTGCACATGTGTCCCCGATGAGACCGCTCCAACTGGTAAAGGGACTCAGCTATTGCAAAAGCTCAATTCACTATCTAAAGAGTTGAAGGCAAATTCTGGAGTACAAGACCCCTGGGGAGACTGGTTCACTTGGATAGGTTCGCTGAAAGGTACTCTGGTCCAACTTGGTATAGTTAGTCTGACTGTGCTCGTTTTGGCTGCGGTTGTTGTGTTCTGCTTTATCCCTTGTTGCAAAAAGATGTGTAACAAGGGCACCAATGAGACCATAGCCATGGCCACACTTCCAAAAGTCCTATACGGCCCGGTGAAAACAGAAGGAAAATCAATACCCACTGTCAGGGACGGCACCGGCAGGATCATACAGTATCCCACTGCTGCCACCAATTTGTCAGGGAATCCCCAACACACACAGTCAAGACGACACCGGGGAGATCACACAATATCTCGCCATGCCGTCACGCTGTCCATATTTCGTCCGGAGTCGCGAGCACGCAATCCAGACTACTCTCTATGTAGGTATCAGTAAGCGACCAGTGAGCATATGGCACAACACCCTGGGTTCCACGGCCTGGAATCCGTGTTTAACGCCCTCCGTACGGTCACTGTCAGCTTCACGATAGCCCAATTATTAATACTCTCTGCCACCACCGGCCGAGTTTGAAATATAATACAGGCCTGGCCGGACGCCTGCGTTTTGGTAGCGTATATGGCTTCGGGGGAGGGAACGATTACAGAACAAAAGAAACAGAACTATTAAATTTTATATTTAATCCAAAAGGGAGGCAGTGTTTAGGAAAAATATATACAAGGATGTTACAAAGGGGACATTAAAATACATAAGCAGTTACATAAAATAAACAGGGTAAAAAGTGAAACTTACACTATAAAGTTCGCTGCGATGACTCAATATAGGTGGAGGAGGGGCTCTCCAGTTGGAATATGCTGTTATTGAACAGGACCCGTTGCTTATAATTCTTATTCCCCCCTGGCAATGAGTGCTCCTGTCTTCTCCATAGATTCTTTTATACCTAAGGGGAGATCTGGCCACACGCCCCTTGTGGTGACATGATGTGGGCCGGTCTCCAGCCTGTACATTTTTATTAAAAACGCTGACTTCTGCGATAACTCATCGCTCGTTGATCGCAGAAGCTTGCAAACGACGCCATTTTTACCCTTATGATTTTATCTTTATTTAGATATCAGACATCACATAGCTGCAGTCTGCCATTCTCGTGTTTTGCGCTGCAGCTCCCTGATTTTGGTTACAGTTCTGGAAAAGTACCTATACATTCCTGGGCTGATTTGGTCACTACACATATGGGTCCCGTCACTGTCGGACCTATGGAACTCACAAGATTTCATATTTCATATCGGAGTCATCATGTCTGCAAATTCCCCTTTGAGGCTTGGGAAGCAGCTTCAACAGTTACACGCAAATTAGTGCAAGCCTGCATTTTAATTACCTCATGCGTCTTTCAGGGACAAGATGCTTGCTTCCTAACGAAGTTATAACACTCCTTGCCTGGCCTTGTTTGCATAAACGATTTACCAGGCGTGGACTAATTGGGGCTTTTGTGCTGAGCAGAAGGGGAATAAGGGAGGGGGGTGAACATCTATCTCAGGCAGATATGGACGAACATTTCCCTGATATTGATATTTTATAATACTCCTGACACCCACCCTTATGGTAGAGTCTCCTCCAAATAAAGGGAGATTCAAATTGAGAAAGCTGATATAATTGATACAGATATGAAAGTGGGCCCATACTCATATCTGGTCAAGGCCTGTAAGGGGGATGGAGGTGCCGCAGAAAGCTCCAGTCTGATAACATGGAATCAGTCTGAATGAAGACCAACCTCCCCTGTGCCTCTAGAACATGGGATCGTACCCACAGAACCCTTGACCAGGAATGTTGGGCCCACATAATCAATATAATTGATAAAAAATATATTATCAAGGGGGGACTGTGAAGTATGGACTGGCTTTCCATGGTGATAATGATATTTTTATCTATGAAGGACCCCCTTCCCCCTTAAGCATTATATCTTTCTGCCTAAACCAGTTTAACAGATACAGAATCCACTTTGTATAGGAATGTGTCCAGGAATGTGTCCACGCTTGACAACGACAAGACAGCACCAGAACCAGATGAACTGCTTCATTGTTGTTCCTAATATGGGCAAAGGACTGAACTCTGGGTTGTGATTGGCTGATGGGAACTAGGAAGGAATGTCTGTAAACCTATATAACCTGTCTATGCAATACAAGGGTTAGAGATTTCCATGGAATCCTCCCAAACTGAGACCTGTCTCTATCTGGTTCCTTATTGTCTGCTCGAGCCTAAAATATTTGGAAACCACCTTGATGACCTTGAGGACCCCCTGGAGGTCCCCCCAACACCCTCTGTGATGTAACCTGGTGTATTTCTCTAGTGCACGTTGCAGTAAGAGGACTGATTGGTGCACCTGGGACCGGGTTACGGGTAGCTTGGAGAGATGGGCGGGTCCAGATACCCACATACCTCACCTCTGGGTTACCAGCCTATATAATGGAGGCTGTTTGACACATGGTCTGTGTGTTTGGAGGGAGAAGGCCTCCTGTGTGTTGTGGTCTCCAGACAGAGCCAGGATACTGGACGCTACCCAGCCTGTGTGACCACAGCGCTGGCTAACCAGAGACTTTGCTAAAAGGACTGTTTTCTTTGTGGTTTTGCCTGCACTAAAGGCTGTTTGTTTGCATTTTGCTTTTAACCGGTTTATGAAGCCAATAAACCGTGAAGACATTTAAAGGAACATGCCCCCTATTTTGCCTCTCATCGCACCTGAGTGAGTACAAACCCCACAATTGGTGATAAAAGTGGGGGCAGGATTCCAGGAAAATGTGTACCTGCCACAGAGATCGGTGGATGTCCTTGGTAAAGGCCGCCAGCCAACCAGAGATGTCTGGCAGCATGGAGGAGCTCCTCAAAAACCTGTTGCAAAGCCAACAGCAGCAACATCAACAGCACTTGCAGACCCACAGCGAATAAACCACACCCACAGCCAATAAGCCACACCCACCTGATCTAATAAACCACACCCACTGCTATAAACAACACCCACAGCTAATAAACCACATCTACCTGTCACGCTCAGTGTGGGAAAGACTAACTGCAACACAAAGGGAAGAAGGGGAGGAAGCCCAGACTCTAGGGAAAAGGGGAGTGGAGACTCCTACGCAGATCTAATATCACCCTGCCTACCTTACCGTCCCTATATAGGTTCGGCATCTATCGCCGAGCAGGACCCTAAACCCTGGATGTCCCTAGAGCTTGGCCCTAGATAGGGAGGGGTGAGCACTGGTCAGGCCCCACTACAAACTAAAGACAATAAGGGAGACAAACAAAGCAGACAACAGAGGTGTAACGCCGACTGTCCTCCAAGGGTACCAGAGAAGAAGCCAGCCAACAACTAGTGCTCCAAGCATGCACAAAAGGTACACAGAACTATCACCGGTGATTCCCTGGAGGAAACTGAGAGTTTTTAACTCCCATGCAAGGAAGTCAATTAGCAGCAGGAGAGAGGTCGCCACTGGGTCTTAAAGGAAGAAGGATTAAGAAGGTGTCTGCAATGCCAACAGCAGTGACCTTCTACAACCAGATCCAGAGCGACTGGCTATTACACCTGATCACCCGTGACACCACCTGATCTAATAAAGCACACCCACATCTAATAAAGTACATCCACAATAAACCACACCCACCTGATCAAATAAACCACACCCATAGCTATAAAATTTCACACGCAACTAATAAACCACACCCTCAGTTAATAAACCACACCTACTGCTAATAAACCACACCTTCCGCTAATAAACTACACCTTCCGCTAATAAACCACACCCTCAGCTAATAAACCACACCTACTGTTAATAAACTACACCTTCTGCTAATAAACTACACCTTCCGCTAATAAACCACACCCTCAGCTAATAAACCACACCTACTGTTAATAAACTACACCTTCTGCTAATAAACTACACCTTCCGCTAATAAACCACCTTCCGCTAATAAACCACACCCTCAGCTAATAAACCACACCTACTGTTAATAAACTACACCTTCTGCTAATAAACTACACCTTCCGCTAATAAACCATACCCACAGATAACAGACCACACCCTCAGTTAATACACGACACAATCCGCTAATAAACCACACCTACTGATAATAAACCACGCCTACTGCTAATAAACCACGCCTACTGCTAATAAACCACACCTACTGCTAACAGACCTGTTTGGCGCATTAGACCTGGCATGAATACGCAGGAGAAAGTGAGCGTCTGATATCCGGTAATGATTCCCTGCCAGACACAGCTCCCGTCCGTCCTCGGGAGGGCAGAGCCTGTGGGCAGCACTACACGTACACACTGAGCACCGCAGATGAGGGGGCACCTACCTCCACCAGGTGGGGCGTGGGGTTGAAGCCGCAGAGGTTGCACACTTGCTTCTGACACGAGGTGCAGCTGTTGTAGTTCGGGGCTTCGCCGGACCCCACGTTCAGTTCCGTTTTGCACAATGGGCACACAACTTTCGGCACATCCTTTGGCTTAGCATGTTCACTCCTCCCAGGTTTGTGAAGAGGGGAGCCTCCGGCCCGGCCCAGAGCTGGGGATACTGATCCCTGGGGTTTTGAACTCAGTTCCTTACTTGCATCACTAAAAACTATTTTTGGAGGCACTTTCCCCGGGGACTGCTGACTTTGTGGGGTCGGCTCAGGGACAGATATTAATGTGCTCGCCTGATTCAAAAGAGAGGCCCCAAAGCCAAAGAGCTTTCCTGTCAGCCCCTCCTGGGCCTGGTCCTGGGCACCATGGGCTGCAGATGCAGGGGGTTTAGCAGGAGAACTTCCCAGACTCTTCTTCTGCTCAGCCGGGGAAGGCTTTCCTGGAGAATGCTGAGGCGAGCTCCATAGCGCCTCCACAGGAGGAGAAGGCTTCGCTTGTCCTTGGCTGATTTGTTCTCTTTGCTGGGTGGGCTGACATTTTCCATGTGGATGAGACACGGCTGAGCCCTCCATCTGTGCACTCCCCAGCGATGTCTCCGCTCCAGCCTTTACCTGGGACTGGTGTTGGGTTGGGGGCTTTTGCTGGGTTTGGTGTTTACCTTGAGCTTGTGTTTGGTACTGAACTTTCTGATGGCTTTCAGTTTGATCGTGAGATTGAGAGTGCGGTTGTTGGTGACGATGCTGCTGCTGGGTCTGCGAAAGGGGCTGCGGGTGATGCTGGGATAAAGGGGGCTGCTGCGTGGAGGGCAGGTGTGGGTGATGCTGGGATAAATGGGGCTGCTGAGCGGAGGGCAGGTGCGGGTGACGCTGGGATAAATGGGGCTGCTGAGCGGAGGGCAGGTGGGGGTGATGCTGGGATAGAGGAGGTTGCTGTGCGGAGGGCAGGTGGGGGTGATGCTGGGATAAAAGGGGCTGCTGAGAGGAGAGCGGCTGCGGGTGATGCTGGGATAAAGGGGGCTGCTGAGTGGAGAGCGGCTGCGGGTGATGTTGGGATAAAGGGGGCTGCTGAGCGGAGAGCGGCTGCGGATGATGCTGGGATAGAGGTGTCTGCTGAGAAAAGGACGGCTGCGGGTGATGGTGGGATAGAGGTGCCTGCTGAGCGGAAAGCGGCTGCGGGTGATGGTGGGCTAGAGGTGCCTGCTGAGCGGAAAGCGGCTGCGGGTGATGGTGGGCTAGAGGTGCCTGCTGAGCGGAAAGCGGCTGCGGGTGATGGTGGGCTAGAGGTGCCTGCTGAGCGGAAAGCGGCTGCGGGTGATGGTGGGCTAGAGGTGCCTGCTGAGCGGAAAGCGGCTGCGGGTGATGCAGTGCAGGAGGAGGGGAGTGTGACAGTGGGAGCTGATGAAGGGACTGGGACATAGTTGGTTTCATCTGCTTGGCTGGAGACACTGAGGGAGACAGAGGAGAGTGGAGCTGCTGCTGGCTCTTTGATCTGGTTGCAGTCGTCATGTCCATCCCAAGAGCCCTTTGCATCTGGCAATTCAGGCATAGCCATTCCTTCACCTGGAGAGAGAGAGTAAAAGAGAGTAAGTCACAGAGCCAGTGACACAGATGGCGAGTTTAATGTGCAATCAGAATTATGACCTAAAGAGGTGACCTCACATGTACATAAAGAAAAAGACAGCAAATAAATCTGTGCGCACTCCTCAATGCTCCACGAAGGAGCAGCACCATTAGCACGCAACACCCAACTCAACACTGGAGAGACCGACCCAAACGCAACATCGAAGCGACCGACCCAAACGCAACATCGAAGAGACCGACCCAAACGCAACATCGAAGCGACCGACCCAAACGCAACATCGAAGCGACCGACCCAAACGCAACATCAAAGCGACCGACCCAAACGCAACATCAAAGCGACCGACCCAAACGCAACATCAAAGCGACCGACCCAAACTCAGCACTGGAACAATCGATTCAAACACAACACTGGAGCGTTTGATCAAAACACCGGAGCAACCCACTCAAACACAACTCTGCAGCAACCAACCCAAACACAACACGGAGCAACCAAACCAAACACAACACCGAAGTGACCAACCCAAACAAAACACCAGAGCAACCGACCCAAACACAACACCGGAGCAACCGACCCAAACACAACACCGGAGCAACCGACCCAACACAACACCGGAGCAACCGAAGCAAACACAACACCGGAGCAACCGACCCAAACACAACACCAGAGCAACCGACCCAAACACAACTCTGCGGCAACCAACCCAAACACAACATGGAGCAACCAAACCAAACACAACACCGAAGTGACCAACCCAAACACAACACGGAGCAACCAAACCAAACACAACACCAAAGTGACCAACCCAAACACAACACCAGAGCAACCGACCCAAACACAACACCGGAGCAACCGACCCAAACACAACACCGGAGCAACCGACCCAAACACAACACCGGAGCAACCGACCCAAACACAACACCAGAGCAACCGACCCAAATACAACTCCGCGGCAACCAACCCAAACACAACACCGGAACAACCGAACCAAACACAACACCGAAGTGACCAACCCAAACACAACACCGCATCAACAAACCCAAAACCAGAGCAACTGATCCAAACACAACACTGGAGCAACCAACCCAAATACAACTCAGAAGCAATTGATCCAAACACCGAAGCGAGCGGCCCTAACACAACACCAGAGGGATCAATCCAAACACCGGAGTAACCGACCCAAACACAACATCGGAGCGATCAATGCAAACACCAAAGCAACCGACCCAAACACAACTCTGCAGCAACCAACCCAAACACAACACCAGAGCAACCGACCCAAACACAACACCGAAGTGACCAACCCAAACACAACACCGAATCAACAAACCCAAAACTGGAGCAACCGATCCAAACACAACACTGGAGCAACCAACCCAAATACAACTCAGAAGCAATTGATCCAAGCACAGAAGCGAGCGGCCCTAACACAACACCAGAGGGATCAATCCAAACACCGGAGAGACTGACCCAAACACCACACCGGAGCAACCGACCCAAACACAACATCGGAGTGATCAATGCAAACACCAAAGCAACCGACCCAAACAACGGAGGAACTGATCCAAACACCAGAGCAACTGACCCAAATACAGCACCGGAGTGACGGATCCAAACACCGGAGTGTGAAGAATATTAAAGATATAATCCCATGTCAATCAGTGTGCCCTGTTTGGCGGGGGATTATAGAAGTCTACAATGTACAGCTGTAACCGGACACTTTTGCAGCTAAACAAGAAGAGAGGGGGCTGAGGGACAGTTAGTGACAAAACCCCCACCCTCAGCTGTGGAGCTGCCATGCGGCATGTCCTTTGTATCAGACATGCATACCATGATGGGGTATCAAGAGGTGTCATGAATACCAGGATGGGGGATAAAGGGGTGCCATGCATACCAGGATGGGGGATAAAGGGGTGCCATGCATACTAGGATGGGGGATAAAGGGGTGCCATGAATACCAGGATGTGGGATCAAAGGGTGCCATGAATACCAGGATGGGGGATCAAGGGGTGCCATGTATACCAGGATGGAGGATCAAAGGGTGCCATGAATACCAGGATGGGGGATCAAGGGATGTCATGAATACCAGGATGGGGGATCAAGGAGTGCCATGCATACCAGGATGGGGGATAAACGGATGCCATGAATACCAGGATGCGGGATCAAGGGGGTACCATGCATTCCAGGATGGGGATGAGGGCCATGTATAGCAGGATGGGATGGGGGCCACGTATACCAGAAAGGAGGGGGCCATACATACCAGGATGGAGGATGTTAAAAGAATTGGGGGACATTACCCCAATACCAGTGTCAGCAGCATACCCCCTCCCCCATAACAGGGCATCATGACCACAGGTTTTGCTTACATTTTTTTTCCTATTTTCCTACTCTAAAACCTAGGTGCGTCTTATGGTCCGGTGCGTCTTATAGTCCGAACAATACGGTATATGCCAAACTAGAAAAATTTATTTTTGCCGTTCAGGAGGTGCAGTTTTTGGGGTACTTATTGTCATCTTCGGACTTTCGGATGGATCCGGAGAAGATCCATGCAGACCTTGATTGGGACCATCTCGAGAACCTGAAGGCTCAACAACATTTTCTTGGCTTTACTAATTTTTACCGGCAATTCATCCAAAATTACTCAGTAATCGTGAAACCCTTACTGACTTAACTAGGAAGGGGTCTGATTTTTCCACATGGTCGGATGCTTACCTCCAGGTTTTTTCTTCCTTAAAGAATCATTTTGCCACTGCACCTATACTCAGTCAACCCGATGTTTCCCAACCCTTTATTAAGGAGGTTGATGCGTCGGATGTCGGGGTTGGGGCTGTGTTGTCTCAGGGTTCATCCCCTGGTAAATGGCGTCCATGCACCTTCTTTTCTAAAAAATTGTCTTCGGCTGAGAGAAATTATGATGTGGGTAATAGGGAACTTTTGGCGACCAAATTGGCGTTCGAGGAATGGCGACATTGGTTGTAGGGGGCTGTCCATCCTATTACTGTTATTACAGACCATAAGAACCTGTCATATCTCCAGTCAGCTAAACATCTCAACCCTAGGCAAGCCAGATGGTCCCTGTTTTTTACTAGGTTTAATTTTGTTGTCAATTTTCGTCCAGGGGTCAAAAATGTCAAGGCTGATGCTTTGTCCCGGAGCTTCCCTGGTGGTGGTGACCATGAGAACCCTGCCCCGATATTACAGAAAGGGGTAGTCATTTCGGCATTGTATCCGGAACTGGAGGGTGAGGTGTTGGGAGGCTCAGGGGGACGCCCCTGCCTCCTGCCCTTCAGGAAGGTTATTTGTACCATCTAATTTGCTCGTCATCCAGGTGGTAAGGCAACCGTGGACCTCCTCTCTCGTCGTTTTTGGTGGCCGGGGTTGCATCATGATGTGGTTGAACAAGTATCTACTTGTAGTATTTGCGCGCGTTCTAAAGTATCGCATACCCGTCCGTCTGGTACTCTTCTTCCGCTACCTATCCCTAGCAGGCCATGCACACACTTGTCCATGGATTTTATTACTGACCAACCGGTTTCTGCAGGCAAAATGGTGGTTTTGGAGGTTGTAGATAGGTTCAGTAAAATGGTTCACTTTGTCGCATTACCTGCACTTCCAAATGTCAAGACACTTGCTCAGGTGTTCATAAATGAGATCGGTTCCCTCCGATGTGGTGTGAGATCGGGGGACCCAGTTTGCTTCCAAGTTCTGGAAGGCATTCTGTTCTCGACTGGGGGTGCAGCTGTCCTTTTCCTCTGCCTTCCACCCTCAGGCGAATGGGCAGACCGAGTGTGTCAATCAGAATTTGGAGACCTATCTCAGGTGTTTAGTCTCCGAAAATCGGGAGGATTGGGCATCCTACTTACCGCTGGCAGAATTTGCCATTAATAATCATCGTCAAGAATCCACTGGCAGGTCACCGTTCTTCGGTGCATACGGTTATCACCCACAGTTTGGTACCTTTAGTGGGGGAGAAGCTTCAGGAGTTCCTGAGGAGGTACGGTTTGCTTCGTCGCTCTCCTCGGTGTGGCGGGGGGTTCTGAGTAATTTAAAGATCATGGGAGACAAGTATAAACGTATGGCTGACAGAAAATGCTTTCCAAGTCCGGACCTGAATGTGAATGACTTTGTGTGGTTGTCTACCAGAAATATCAAGTTGAAAGTCCCTTCTTGGAAGTTGGGACCTAGGTTTGTTGGTCCCTATAAAATAACCGCCGTCATTAACCCAGAAGCGTTTCGTCTTGAGCTTCCTCAGGCCCTTAAGGTCGACAATGTTTTCCACCGGTCCTTACTCAACAAATATGTGGAACCTTTTGAGCCCTTACCCCTACCGCTGCCCCCAATAATGGTTGATGGTAAACTGAAGTTTCAGATTTGGAGGATTGTAGATTCTCATCTCCAACGTCTTTCCCTACAATACTTGGTGCACTGGAAGGGTTATGGTCCAGAAGAGAGGATGTGGGTTTCAGCATCGGAGGTGAATGCTCCCAGGTTTGTTCGTTCATTCCACATCTCTTATACTGAGAAACCTGGTCCTGAGTTTCTGGAGGCCACTTGTAGAGGATGGGGGACTGTCACAGGTGTGTCAAATGTGACAGACAGTCGACCTGCAGTTGGTTGCAGAAGATCTCTTCATTTGGCATTACAGAGACCTTCTTAGATGTGTCTCACTCTAGGACCCAGCGGCTAGCTTCCTCCTGCTAATTGACACCCAGGCCTGGGTGTTTAAATACTTTCTGTTTGCTACAGGAAGGTGCCGGTGATATTCACATGTTCCCTTGTGAAGGCTTGGAGCTATTGCAGTCGGCTTACTTCCTCTATGGTGCAAAGAGGACGTGTGGTGTAATTTCACTGAAGTCGGCTCAAGCTAAGTTACTTTCCCCCGTGTTGTCTCCCTTGTTGTCTTTAGTTGTTAGTGGGGACTGACTAGTGCTCATAACCCCCCACTTCCCTGTCCAGGGCAATGCTCTAGGGAAATACAGGGTTTAGGTTCCTGTGCGGCGATTGGTGAGGAACCAATATAGGGCCGATAGGGGAGACAGGGTGATATCAGATCAGCCTAGAAGGTCTCCACTCCCCCTTTCCCTAGTGTCTGGACTTCCTCCCCTCTTAATTTCGTGTTGGACTTAGTCTTTCCCACACACTGAGTGACAACAACACCAGAAAGATTGATTCAAACACAACATAGGAGCAACAGACCCAAACACAACGCCAGAACGACAGCCCCAAAAGCAACAATGGAGTGAATGATCCAAACACAACACTGGAACGACCGACCTAAACACAACACTGGAATGACCGACCTAAACACAACACCAGAGCGATCGATCATAGAAGAAATGAGGGTCGCTCACTGTTTTATATGTGAGGGGTGCTCTGAAGTAATATATTCCAAAAGCAATAAAAGAAACTTTGGCACTCCAATGTAGATGCAAGGGATGTTTATTTCGAAAAACCCCATGAGAGATGAGCAGGCCAATGTTTCGACCTAATATAATCTTTATCAGGGCCTTTGCTGATAATGAGGGGTGTATTCAGGACAGATGTCTATCCGTCTTACCGCTACATCTGTCCTGAATACGCCCCTTATTACCAGCAAAGGCCCTGATAAAGACCATATTAGGTCGAAACGTTGGCCTGCTCATCTCTCATGGGGTTTTTCGAAATAAACATCCCTTGCATCTACATTGGAGTGCCAAAGTTTCTTTTATTGCGATCCAAACACAACACCAGAACAACCGATCCAAACACAACATCGGAACGACCGATCCAAAGACAACGCTGAAGCAACTGACCCAAACACAACACTGGGGCGACCGATCCAAACACAACACCGGAGCAACCAACCCAAACACAAGACCAGAGCAGCCGACCCAAACACAACACCGGAGTGATCGATCCAAATACCGGAGCAACCAACCCAAACACAACACCAGACCGACCGATCCAAACACAGGAGTGACTGGCCCAAACACAACACAGAAGCAACCAACCCAAACCCAGCTGCGGAGTGACCGATCCAAAAACAGGAGCAACCAACCTAAACCCAACACAAGAGTAACCGACCCAAACACCACATCAGAGCAACCGACACAAACACAGCACCGGAGTGACAGATGTAAACACCGGAGCAACTGAGCAAACACAACTCCAGAGCGACTGATCCAAACACAACACCTGAGCAACCGACCCAAACACATCACTGGAGTGAATGATCCAAACACAACCCCGGAGTGACCAATCCAAGCACAACACCAGAACATTCAACTCAAACACAACATGGGAGCGACCAATTCAAACACAACATCGGAACAACCGACCCAAACACAACGCTGAAACGACTGACCCAAACCCGACACCTGAGCAACTGACCCAACACCTGAGCAACCGATCCAAACACAACACCTGACCGACCGACCCAAACACATCACTGGAGTGAATGATCCAAACACAACAACAGAGTGACCAATCCAAGCACATCACCAGAGCAATCAGCTTGAACACAACATGGGAGCAATCGATTCAAATACAACATTAGAGCGACCGATCCAAACACAACACCGGAGCAACCAATTCAAACACAACGCCTTAACAACCAACCCAAACACAATACTGGAGACAACGTTCGAAACACAACACCAGAGCAACCGACCCAAACACAACACCAGAGCAATTGATTCAAACACCAGAGGGACCAACCCAAAGTCAACAGCGCAGCGACCAACCCAAACACAAAACCGGAGCAAATGATCCAAACACAACACCAAAGTGATCGACCCAAACACAACGCTGAAATGACCGACCCAAACACAACACCAGAGCAACCGACACAAACACAACACCAGAGCAACCGACACAAACACAACACCAAAGTGACCGACTCAAACACAACACCGGAGCGACCGATCCAAACACAACACTAGAAAGATCGATTAAAACACAACATAGGAGCAACAGACTCAATCACAACGTCGGAAAAAATGATCCCAACGAAACACCGGAACAATTGATCCAAACACAACACCAGAGCAACCGACCAAAACACAACACCAGAGCAACCGACCAAAACACAACAAAGGAGCGACCGACCCAAGCACAACACCGGAGCAACTGACCAAAACACAACACCGGAGCAACTGACCAAAACACAACACCGGAACAACCGAACCAAACATAACACCACAGCAAATGACCAAAACACAACACCGGAGCGACCGACTCAAACACAAGACCAAAGCGACTGACCAAAACACAACACCAGAAAGATCGATTCAAACACAACATAGGAGCAACAGACCCAAACACAATGTCAGAAAAAATGATCCAAACAAAACAACGGAACAATCGATCAAAACACAACACCAGAGCAACCGACCAAAACACAACACCGGAACAACCAACCCAAACACAACACCAGAACAACCGACCCAAACACAACACAGGAACAATCGATCCAAAAACCGGAGCAACTGACCCAAACACATAACCGGAGCAAATGACCCTAACATAACACCGGAAGAAACGATCCAAACAAAAGACCGGAGCAAACGACCAAAACACAACACCAGAGCTACCGAGCAAAACACAACACCGGAGCGACCGACCCAAACACAACACCAGAGCAACCAACCCAAACACAACACCGGAGCAACCGACTAAAACGCAACACAGGAACAATCGACCCAAACACATAACCAGAGCAACTTACCAAAACACAACACGAGAGCAACCGACCCAAACAACACCAGAAAGATCGATTCAAACACAACATAGGAGCAACAGACTCAAACACAACGTTGGAAAAAATGATCCAAACAAAACACCGGAACAATTGATCCAAACACAACAACAGAGCAACTGACCAAAACACAACACTGGAGCAACCGACTCAAACATAACACCAGAGCAACCAACCAAAACACAACACTGGAGCGACCGACTGAAACACAACACCAGAGCAACCGACCAAAACACAACACCGGAGTGACCGACTCAAACACAACACAGGAGAGACTGACCCAAACACAACACCGGAACAACCGACCCAAACACCAAAGCGACAGACCAAAACACAACACCAGAAAGATCAATTCAAACACAACATAGGAGCAAAAGACCCAAACACACCGGAAAAATCGATCAAAATACAACACCAGAGCAACTGACCAAAACAGAACACCAGAGCAACCGACCCAAACACAACACCAGAACAAGCAACCAAAACACAACACCGGAGTGACCGACTCAAACACAACACAGGAGAGACTGACCCAAACACAACACCGGAACAACCGACCTAAACACCAAAGCGACAGACCAAAACACAACACCAGAAAGATCAATTCAAACACAACATAGGAGCAAAAGACCCAAACACACCGGAAAAATCGAACAAAATACAACACCAGAGCAACCGACCCAAACACAACACCAGAACAAGCAACCAAAACACAACACCGGAGCGACTGACCCAAACACAACACCAGAGCACTGACCAAAAAACAACACCGGAACAACCAACCCAAACATAACAATGGAAGAAACGATCCAAACACAACAATGGAGCAACCGACCAAAACAAAACACTGGAACAACCGACCAAAACACAACACTAGAACAACCGACCAAAACACAACACTAGAACAACCGACCAAAACACAACACCAGAGCGACCGACCCAAACACAACACTGGAGAAACCGACCCAAACACAACACTGGAGAAACCGACCCAAACACAACACTGGAGAAACCGACCCAAACACAACACTGGAGAAACCGACCCAAACACAACACCGGAGAAACCGACCCAAACACAACACAGGAACAATCGACCCAAACACTGGAGCGACAGACCCAAAAACAACACCAGAGCAACGGACCAAAACACAATACCAGAGCAACGGACCAAAACACAATACCAGAGCAACGGACCAAAACACAACACCAGAGCAACGGACCAAAACACAACACCAGAGCAACGGACCAAAACACAACACCAGAGCAACGGACCAAAACACAACACCAGAGCAACCGACCAAAACACAACACCAGAGCAACCGACCAAAACACAACACCAGAGCAACCGACCAAAACACAACACCAGAGCAACCGACCCAAACACAACACCAGAACAACCGACCCAAACACAACACAGGAACAATCGATCCAAAAACCGGAGCAACTGACCCAAACACATAACCGGAGCAAATGACCCTAACATAACACCGGAAGAAACGATCCAAACAAAACACCGGAACAAACGACCAAAACACAACACCAGAGCTACCGAGCAAAACACAACACCGGAGCGACCGACCCAAACACAACACCAGAGCAACCAACCCAAACACAACACCGGAGCAACCGACTAAAACGCAACACAGGAACAATCGACCCAAACACATAACCAGAGCAACCGACCCAAGCACAACACCAGAAAGATCGATTCAAACACAACATAGGAGCAACAGACTCAAACACAACGTTGGAAAAAATGATCCAAACAAAACACCGGAACAATTGATCCAAACACAACAACAGAGCAACTGACCAAAACACAACACTGGAGCAACCGACTCAAACATAACACCAGAGCAACCAACCAAAACACAACACTGGAGCGACCGACTGAAACAAAACACTAGAACAACCGACCAAAACACAACACTAGAACAACCGACCAAAACACAACACCAGAGCGACCGACCCAAACACAACACTGGAGAAACCGACCCAAACACAACACCGGAGAAACCGACCCAAACACAACACAGGAACAATCGACCCAAACACTGGAGCGACAGACCCAAAAACAACACCAGAGCAACGGACCCAAACACAATACCAGAGCAACTGACTCAAACACAATACCAGAGCAACGGACCAAAACACAATACCAGAGCAACGGACCAAAACACAACACCAGAGTAACGGACCAAAACACAACACCAGAGCAACCGACCAAAACACAACACTAGAACAACCGACCAAAACACAACACCAGAGCGACCGACCAAAACACAACACTAGAACAACCGACCAAAACACAACACTAGAACAACCGACCAAAACACAACACCAGAGCGACCGACCCAAACACAACACTGGAGAAACCGACCCAAACACAACACCGGAGAAACCGACCCAAACACAACACAGGAACAATCGACCCAAACACTGGAGCGACAGACCCAAAAACAACACCAGAGCAACGGACCCAAACACAATACCAGAGCAACTGACTCAAACACAATACCAGAGCAACGGACCAAAACACAATACCAGAGCAACGGACCAAAACACAACACCAGAGTAACGGACCAAAACACAACACCAGAGCAACCGACCAAAACACAACACCGGAGCAACCGACCAAAACACAACACCTGAGCAACTGACCAAAACACAACACCGGAGCAACTGACCAAAACACAACACCTGAGCAACCGACCAAAACACAACACAAGAGTAAAGGACCAAAACACAACACCAGAGCAACCGACCAAAACACAACACCGGAGCAACCGACCAAAACACAACACCGGAGCAACCGACCAAAACATAACACCGGAGCAACCGACCAAAACACAACACCAGAGAAACCGACCAAAACACAACACCAGAGCAAAGGACCCAAACACAACACCGGAGCGACGGACCAAAACACAACACCGGAGCGACGGACCAAAACACAACACCGGAGCGACGGACCAAAACACAACACCGGAGCGACGGACCAAAACACAACACCGGAGTGACTGACAAAAACACAACACCGGAGCAAATGACCAAAACAGAACACCATAGCAACTGACCCAAACACAACACCAGAAAGATCGATTCAAACACAACACCGGAGCGACCGACCCAAGCACAACACCAGAGCAACCGACCAAAACACAACACCGGAGCAACCGACCAAAACACAACACCGGAGCAACCGACCAAAACACAACACCAGAGCAACCGACCCAAACACAACGTCGGAAAAAATAATCCAAACAAAACACCGGAGCGACCGACCAAAACAGAAAACCAGAGCAACCGACCCAAACACAAAACACTGGAGCAACGGACCCAAACACAAGACTGGAGGGATTATCCCACATCCAACGTTTGAAGCACTGTCCTCGGCAAGCTGCAGCTGACTGCTGATTCTGGGTAGGACGCAGCGTCTGTAGGACGTGTCAATCAGCCCCTCGGGTCTCTGTCACTCGCTAATGTCAGAATTAACTTAATTAAAGAGACTGTGTGGAAACAGCAAGTCTTTTCATTACTGTAATCCCCAAGACACGGCGCCGCCAAACAAATACTGACAATTTACAGGATAATCATTGCTGCACAGGCAGATCCTCCCTACAAGACGAGCAATTACCAGAGGAAAGTGCAGACAAGCGGAGGGGATTCCTCCTGAGCAAGAGCCACAAGCAACAAATGCTAAAAGGACAGCACAAAGCAAGATCAGAAGCAGAGACCAAAACTCCCTCACCACCCTGCCGTCACTGCCAGGATCCTACGCCCAGGATCCTACGATCCTACGCCCTCCCCAGTGGAGTGAACCGAAGTTATCCCATCCTGCTCTGGCAGAAAGTGTAAGGTCCAGCACAAGTGGTGCTGGAGGCTCAGAGACACTATTACACCTGGCAGCTAAACGGTGAGCCTTCAGCCCAGCCAGGACAAGGCCCGTTCATGGTTAGCGTCCACAGGAAAAAGCAAGAAAGGAAGGGGTGGATTGTAGTTCCCACCGTGCCAAATTCACAGATCTCAAGAGTATAGCATATAATGTGGACCTAAAACTAAACCTTTTCTAATAAATGTAAAATTGGCAAAAATTCTAAACGTAAAACATACAGTGAAACACACGACATATCTAAAAACACATGTATACAAAAAGGCTGTATCCCTGTGGAGGAGAAGAGTCTGACTATGGTCAAAGTATGGGGCAATGGCGTCAATCAAGCCTACGAGCTCCTATCCAAAGCACAGACGTGCATGGCCTCCGGGCCCGGTGATTACTGATCATAGTATTCATCTAGAACAAAGGAACAATCTCACCGGTGTCGTGGGTTTTGAGTCATCCTAATGTCGCTTTCTTTGGCCCCTTGGGATAGGATCCCGGTAAAGTCTCTGTCAGTCCCTATTAAATAGACCCGAGACTCCTGGCCTTACAAGGACAGTCCAGAGCGAGCCCTAGCCCTAGCGAGCCCTAGCCCTAGCGAGCCCTAGCCCTAGCGAGCCCTAGCCCTAGCGAGCCCTAGCAATGCTAGCCAGCCCTGGAGCGACCCTGCATGCCTCCTGACGCAGATTATTCATCAGGAACCCAGAGCTTCACACCCCGCACTCAGGATGTGATACCGGCAATGGCAGCCGCCCACAGAAGAACAATCCATTTATAAGCATGAAAATACTTCAGAAATCCTCGCCTTAACCAATCACCCAGGAGCCGGTGGTCTTCTGTACCGCCCATTGCTAACTGTCGGTTCACGCGCATACCGTGCTCTCCCCATCACTAGTCATGGAGGATGTGTTGCATCACTTCCAGTGCGCTGGAACGCAATCTGCCATCCGCCCCCTCCGTCCAGCGACGTCATCACTTACAAAGTCACCGCGTCATTTCCAACGTTCTGGAGCACATCATCAGCTCCATACCTGGGCGATGATGACATCACATCCGGTTACAGAAGTGTCCTGCTAACTAGGGTAACTACTCCTGGACACGCTGAAGCGCAAAACAATGTGCTCCACCAACACCAGAATGCACCCACAAAACGTACCGTGTCCTAAAGCCACAGCAGTGGTCCCGGATGGCATCCAATCCTGATGGCCACCATGCATGGTTAATTACCATGAGCCGGAGTCTGATTACCGTCTCATTCTCATATACAGTAGACTCAAAGCTAAACAGCAATAAACTAACAGAGCAGGTTTGGGGAAATAGATGTAAAAAATCAAGTCCCCACATTACGGTTCAGTGCCCCTAACAAGATAGAGATTAGTAGACGGTATTATACGGAGGATTCTCGAAAGCTAAACAGAGAAATGTCTTAATGGATGGAAGAAAGCCAAAGTATCCAAAGAAGAAGCTCTATATGGAACAGACAAATGTCCGCGGCTCATTCAGGCGGTGTGGAGGCACAGTGTTGAGTAGATCCACCTCGTCTCCTGCAGCATCAGGCGGTCCTAGTCAACCCCTCTCTGAGCCTTTGCGACCTTCTCGATGCCCATGAATTTAGTTGCACTCTTATGGCCACCATGAACGCCATGAACATGCCTAGACATAGGAGTATCATGTTCTATATCACCAAGGTGCTCTCCAATTCTCTCCACCTGGTCTCCTGCAGCATCAGCCGGTCCCAGGCAACCCCTCTCTGAGCCTTTGCGACCTTCTCAATGCCCATGAATTTAGTTGCACTCTTATGGCCACCATGAACGCCATGAACATGCCTAGACATAGGAGTATCATGTTCTATATCACCAAGGTGCTCTCCATTTCTCTCCACCTCGTCTCCTGCAGCATCAGGCGGTCCCAGTCAACCCCTCTCCGAGTCTTTGTGACCTTCTCGATGCCCATGAATTTAGTTGCACTCTTATGGCCACCATGAACGTCATGAACATGCCTAGACATAGGAGTATCATGTTCTATATCACCAAGGTGCTCTCCAATTCTCTCCACCTCGTCTCCTGCAGCATCAGGCGGTCCCAGCCACCCCCTCTCCGAGCCTTTGCGACCTTCTAAATGCCCATGAATTTAGTTGTACTCTTATGGCCACCATGAACCCCATGAACATGCCTAGACATAGGAGTATTATGTTCTATAAAACAACAACTCTTGAAACAACTCTTGACATCTGATCTCAATCAGGATTCAGTTTTGGGTGCCGAAAAGTGACTGTGTACCAGTTTGTCCCGTACTGAACGACCCCTCTTCTGCGTGATATGCAGGTATCCTCCCAAAAATGGACCAGTATTTTTCAAAGATGTTTTTAACCTCTTGCGCCATTACTAAATGTGGTGGTGAACCTCACCACATTTTCATTCTTGGTTTGTACTCTTGGGGTCAGAAGGCTAGATCTACTTCTGGATCTACTGGTGTTGTAGGCATTACATAGCACCTTCTTTGGGCATCCTCACTCAAAAAACCTTCTCCTCAAATCGTCTGCCTTCTCCCTAAACACCTTGCTAAATAGTATCAGGACTTTAGGACCCAATTCCACTGGTATAGGCCCCTTTTCTAATCTGAATATTAAAAAGTACCAAGATGCCACCAGCTCAAGGGGACATTTCATCACTAGACGTGTTTGAAAGTATGGTGTCTAGGGAACTGGAATCTTTGGATAAAAGAGTCTATTATGCCGAATATACCTGCAGCAGAGAAGAGAGGCTTGGAACAAGGCCACCACATTGCCATGAAACCGCCTGTCAAGAGTACCCAGCTGCTGTCACTAGTAACCACCGCCTGTGAACAGTACTCAGCGCCTGTCACCAATACCCTGTTATGGTCACCAGTTCCCAGCTCCTGTCACCAGTACCCAGCGCTTGTCACCAGTACCTAGCGCCTGACACCAGTACTCAGTGCCTGTCACCAGTACCCTGCGCCTGTCACCCTACCCAGCGCCTGTCACCAGTACCCAGCGCCTTACACCAGTACTTAGTGCCTGTCACCAGTACCCTGCGCCTGTCAACAGTACCCTGTTATGGTCACCAGTTCCCAGCTCCGGTCACCAGTAACCAACAACTGTGACAAGTAACCAGCACCTATACCCAGCTCCTGTCACCAGTACCCAGCGCTTGTCACCAGTACCTAGCGCCTGACACCAGTACTCAGTGCCTGTCACCAGTACCCTGCGCCTGTCACCCTACCCAGCGCCTGTCACCAGTACCCAGCACCTGACACCAGTACTTAGTGCCTGTCACCAGTACCCTGTGCCTGTCAACAGTACCCTCTTATGGTCACCAGTTCCCAGCTCCTGTCACCAGTAACCAACAACTGTGACAATTAACCAGCACCTATACCCAGCTCCTGTCACCAGTACCCAGCGCCTGTCACCCTACCCAACACCTGTCACCAGTATCCAGCACCTGACACCAGTACTTAGTGCCTGTCACCAGTACCCTGTGCCTGTCAACAGTACCCTGTTATGGTCACCAGTTCCCAGCTCCTGTCACAGTAACCAACAACTGTGACAATTAACCAGCACCTATACCCAGCTCCTGTCACCAGTACCCAGCGCCTGTCACCAGTACATAGCGCCTGAGACCAGTACTCAGTGCCTGTCACCAGTACCCTGCGCCTGTCAACCTACCCAGCGCCTGTCACCAGTACCCAGCACCTGTCACCAGTACCCAGCGCTTGTCTCCAGTACTCAGTGCCAGTCACCAGTACCCAGCGCCTGTCACCAGTACCCAGCGCCTGACACCAGTAGTTAGTGCCTGTCACCAGTAACCAGCAACTGTCACCAGTACCCTGCGCCTGTCACCAGTACCCTGCGCCTGTCACCAGTACCCAGCGCCTGTCACCAGTACATAGCGCTTGAGACCAGTACTCAGTGCCAGTCACCAGTACCCTGCGCCTGTCACCAGTACCCAGCGCCTGTCACCAGTACATAGCGCTTGAGACCAGTACCCAGCGCCTGTCACCAGTACCCATTAACTGTGTCCAGTAACCAGCTTCTTTCCACAGTAATAAGCCCGTCACCATTAACCAGCACCGTCTTACTCCTATGTATAGTCATGATACTCCCACGTTACACTCCTGTTACTCCTATGTACAGTCATGATACTCCCACGTTACACTCCTGTTACTCCTATGTATAGTCATGATACCACCACGTTACACTCCTGTTACTCCTATGTATAGTCATGATACTCCCACGTCACACTCCTGTTACTCCTATGTATAGTCATGATACCCCCACGTTACACTGCTGTTACTACTATGTATAGTCATGATACCCCCACGTTACACTCCTGTTACTCCTATGTACAGTCATGATACTCCCACGTTACACTCCTGTTACTCCTATGTACAGTCATGATACCCCCACGTTACACTGCTGTTACTCCTATGTACAGTCATGATACTCCCACGTTACACTGCTGTTACTCCTATGTATAGTCATGATACTCCCACGTTACACTCCTGTTACTCCTATGTATAGTCATGATACTCCCACGTTACACTCCTGTTACTCCTATGTATAGTCATGATACTCCCACGTTACACTCCTGTTACTCCTATGTACAGTCATGATACTCCCACGTTACACTCCTGTTACTCCTATGTACAGTCATGATACCCCCACGTTACACTCCTGTTACTCCTATGTACAGTCATGATACCCCCACGTTACACTCCTGTTACTCCTATGTACAGTCATGATACCCCCACGTTACACTCCTGTTACTCCTATGTATAGTCATGATACCCCCACGTTACACTCCTGTTACTCCTATGTATAGTCATGATACTCCCACGTTACACTCCTGTTACTCCTATGTATAGTCATGATACCCCCACGTTACACTCCTGTTACTCCTATGTACAGTCATGATACCCCCACGTTACACTCCTGTTACTCCTATGTATAGTCATGATACTCCCACGTTACACTCCTGTTACTCCTATGTATAGTCATGATACCCCCACGTTACACTCCTGTTACTCCTATGTACAGTCATGATACCCCCACGTTACACTCCTGTTACTCCTATGTACAGTCATGATACCCCCACGTTACACTCCTGTTACTCCTATGTACAGTCATGATACCCCCACGTTACACTCCTGTTACTCCTATGTATAGTCATGATACCCCCACGTTACACTCCTGTTACTCCTATGTATAGTCATGATACTCCCACGTTACACTCCTGTTACTCCTATGTATAGTCATGATACCCCCACGTTACACTCCTGTTACTCCTATGTACAGTCATGATACCCCCACGTTACACTCCTGTTACTCCTATGTATAGTCATGATACTCCCACGTTACACTCCTGTTACTCCTATGTACAGTCATGATACCCCCACGTTACACTCCTGTTACTCCTATGTACAGTCATGATACCCCCACGTTACACTCCTGTTACTCCTATGTACAGTCATGATACTCCCACGTTACACTCCTGTTACTCCTATGTATAGTCATGATACTCCCACGTTACACTCCTGTTACTCCTATGTACAGTCATGATACCCCCACGTTACACTCCTGTTACTCCTATGTACAGTCATGATACCCCCACGTTACACTCCTGTTACTCCTATGTATAGTCATGATACTCCCACGTTACACTCCTGTTACTCCTATGTACAGTCATGATACCCCCACGTTACACTCCTGTTACTCCTATGTACAGTCATGATACCCCCACGTTACACTCCTGTTACTCCTATGTACAGTCATGATACTCCCACGTTACACTCCTGTTACTCCTATGTACAGTCATGATACCCCCACGTTACACTCCTGTTACTCCTATGTACAGTCATGATACCCCCACGTTACACTCCTGTTACTCCTATGTATAGTCATGATACTCCCACGTTACACTCCTGTTACTCCTATGTATAGTCATGATACCCCCACGTTACACTCCTGTTACT
Source organism: Phyllobates terribilis (assembly GCF_046119375.1). Classification (NCBI taxonomy): domain Eukaryota; kingdom Metazoa; phylum Chordata; class Amphibia; order Anura; family Dendrobatidae; genus Phyllobates; species Phyllobates terribilis. The sequence continues at coordinate 398,170,297 of NW_027362768.1, forward strand.
CCTATGTACAGTCATGATACCCCCACGTTACACTCCTGTTACTCCTATGTACAGTCATGATACCCCCACGTTACACTCCTGTTACTCCTATGTACAGTCATGATACTCCCACGTTACACTCCTGTTACTCCTATGTATAGTCATGATACCCCCACGTTACACTCCTGTTACTCCTATGTATAGTCATGATACTCCCACGTTACACTCCTGTTACTCCTATGTATAGTCATGATACTCCCACGTTACACTCCTGTTACTCCTATGTATAGTCATGATACCCCCACGTTACACTCCTGTTACTCCTATGTACAGTCCTGATACCCCCACGTTACACTCCTGTTACTCCTATGTACAGTCATGATACTCCCACGTTACACTCCTGTTACTCCTATGTATAGTCATGATACCCCCACGTTACACTCCTGTTACTCCTATGTACAGTCATGATACTCCCACGTTACACTCCTGTTACTCCTATGTATAGTCATGATACCCCCACGTTACACTCCTGTTACTCCTATGTACAGTCATGATACCCCCACGTTACACTCCTGTTACTCCTATGTACAGTCATGATACCCCCACGTTACACTCCTGTTACTCCTATGTACAGTCATGATACCCCCACGTTACACTCCTGTTACTCCTATGTATAGTCATGATACTCCCACGTTACACTCCTGTTACTCCTATGTATAGTCATGATACTCCCACGTTACACTCCTGTTACTCCTATGTATAGTCATGATACCCCCACGTTACACTGCTGTTACTCCTATGTATAGTCATGATACTCCCACGTTACACTCCTGTTACTCCTATGTACAGTCATGATACCCCCACGTTACACTGCTGTTACTACTATGTATAGTCATGATACCCCCACGTTACACTCTTGTTACTCCTATGTACAGTCATGATACTCCCACATTACACTCCTGTTACTCCTATGTACAGTCATGATACTCCCACGTTACACTCCTGTTACTCCTATGTATAGTCATGATACTCCCACGTTACACTCCTGTTACTCCTATGTACAGTCATGATACCCCCACGTTACACTCCTGTTACTCCTATGTACAGTCATGATACTCCCACGTTACACTCCTGTTACTCCTATGTATAGTCATGATACCCCCACGTTACACTCCTGTTACTCCTATGTACAGTCATGATACCCCCACGTTACACTCCTGTTACTCCTATGTACAGTCATGATACTCCCACGTTACACTCCTGTTACTCCTATGTATAGTCATGATACTCCCACGTTACACTCCTGTTACTCCTATGTACAGTCATGATACCCCCACGTTACACTCCTGTTACTCCTATGTACAGTCATGATACCCCCACGTTACACTCCTGTTACTCCTATGTATAGTCATGATACCCCCACGTTACACTCCTGTTACTCCTATGTACAGTCATGATACCCCCAGGTTACACTCCTGTTACTCCTATGTACAGTCATGATACTCCCACGTTACACTCCTGTTACTCCTATGTACAGTCATGATACCCCCACGTTACACTCCTGTTACTCCTATGTATAGTCATGATACTCCCACGTTACACTCCTGTTACTCCTATGTATAGTCATGATACTCCCACGTTACACTCCTGTTACTCCTATGTATAGTCATGATACTCCCACGTTACACTCCTGTTACTCCTATGTACAGTCATGATACTCCCATGTTACACTCCTGTTACTCCTATGTATAGTCATGATACCCCCACGTTACACTGCTGTTACTCCTATGTATAGTCATGATACCCCCACGTTACACTCCTGTTACTCCTATGTACAGTCATGATACTCCCACGTTACACTGCTGTTACTCCTATGTATAGTCATGATACCCCCACGTTACACTCCTGTTACTCCTATGTACAGTCATGATACTCCCACGTTACACTCCTGTTACTCCTATGTACAGTCATGATACTCCCACGTTACACTCCTGTTACTCCTATGTATAGTCATGATACCCCCACGTTACACTCCTGTTACTCCTATGTATAGTCATGATACCCCCACGTTACACTCCTGTTACTCCTATGTATAGTCATGATATCCCCACGTTACACTCCTGTTACTCCTATGTATAGTCATGATACCCCCACGTTACACTCCTGTTACTCCTATGTACAGTCATGATACCCCCACGTTACACTCCTGTTACTCCTATGTATAGTCATGATACCCCCACGTTACACTCCTGTTACTCCTATGTATAGTCATGATATCCCCACGTTACACTCCTGTTACTCCTATGTATAGTCATGATACCCCCACGTTACACTCCTGTTACTCCTATGTATAGTCATGATATCCCCACGTTACACTCCTGTTACTCCTATGTACAGTCATGATACCCCACGTTACACTCCTGTTACTCCTATGTACAGTCATGATACCCCCACGTTACACTCCTATTACTCCTATGTACAGTCATGATACCCCCACGTTACACTCCTGTTACTCCTATGTACAGTCATGATACCCCACGTTACACTCCTGTTACTCCTATGTACAGTCATGATACCCCCACGTTACACTCCTGTTACTCCTATGTACAGTCATGATACCCCCACGTTACACTCCTGTTACTCCTATGTATAGTCATGATACTCCCACGTTACACTCCTGTTACTCCTATGTATAGTCATGATACCCCCACGTTACACTCCTGTTACTCCTATGTATAGTCATGATACCCCCACGTTACACTCCTGTTACTCCTATGTATAGTCATGATACTCCCACGTTACACTCCTGTTACTCCTATGTACAGTCATGATGCTCCCACGTTACACTCCTGTTACTCCTATGTACAGTCATGATACCCCCACGTTACACTCCTGTTACTCCTATGTACAGTCATGATACCCCCACGTTACACTCCTGTTACTCCTATGTATAGTCATGATACTCCCACGTTACACTCCTGTTACTCCTATGTATAGTCATGATACCCCCACGTTACACTCCTGTTACTCCTATGTACAGTCATGATACTCCCACGTTACACTCCTGTTACTCCTATGTACAGTCATGATACCCCCACGTTACACTCCTGTTACTCCTATGTACAGTCATGATACTCCCACGTTACACTCCTGTTACTCCTATGTATAGTCATGATACCCCCACGTTACACTCCTGTTACTCCTATGTACAGTCATGATACTCCCACGTTACACTTCTGTTACTCCTATGTACAGTCATGATACCCCCACGTTACACTCCTGTTACTCCTATGTACAGTCATGATACCCCCACGTTACACTCCTGTTACTCCTATGTACAGTCATGATACCCCCACGTTACACTCCTGTTACTCCTATGTATAGTCATGATACTCCCACGTTACACTCCTGTTACTCCTATGTATAGTCATGATACTCCCACGTTACACTTCTGTTACTCCTATGTACAGTCATGATACTCCCACGTTACACTCCTGTTACTCCTATGTATAGTCATGATACCCCCACGTTACAATCCTGTTACTCCTATGTATAGTCATGATACCCCCACGTTACAATCCTGTTACTCCTATGTATAGTCATGATACTCCCACGTTACACTCCTGTTACTCCTATGTACAGTCATGATACTCCCACGTTACACTCCTGTTACTCCTATGTATAGTCATGATACTCCCACGTTACAACTCCTGTTACTCCTATGTATAGTCATGATACCCCCACGTTACACTCCTGTTACTCCTATGTACAGTCATGATACTCCCACGTTACACTTCTGTTACTCCTATGTACAGTCATGATACCCCCACGTTACACTCCTGTTACTCCTATGTATAGTCATGATACCCCCACGTTACACTCCTGTTACTCCTATGTATAGTCATGATACCCCCACGTTACAATCCTGTTACTCCTATGTACAGTCATGATACTCCCACGTTACACTTCTGTTACTCCTATGTACAGTCATGATACTCCCACGTTACACTCCTGTTACTCCTATGTACAGTCATGATACTCCCACGTTACACTCCTGTTACTCCTATGTATAGTCATGATACCCCCACGTTACACTCCTGTTACTCCTATGTATAGTCATGATACCCCCACGTTACACTCCTGTTACTCCTATGTACAGTCATGATACTCCCACGTTACACTCCTGTTACTCCTATGTATAGTCATGATACCCCCACGTTACACTCCTGTTACTCCTATGTACAGTCATGATACTCCCACGTTACACTTCTGTTACTCCTATGTACAGTCATGATACCCCCACTTTACACTCCTGTTACTCCTATGTATAGTCATGATACCCCCACGTTACACTCCTGTTACTCCTATGTACAGTCATGATACTCCCACGTTACACTCCTGTTACTCCTATGTACAGTCATGATACTCCCACGTTACACTCCTGTTACTCCTATGTACAGTCATGATACCCCCACGTTACACTCCTGTTACTCCTATGTATAGTCATGATACCCCCACGTTACACTCCTGTTACTCCTATGTACAGTCATGATACTCCCACGTTACACTTCTGTTACTCCTATGTACAGTCATGATACCCCCACGTTACACTCCTGTTACTCCTATGTACAGTCATGATACTCCCACGTTACACTCCTGTTACTCCTATGTACAGTCATGATACCCCCACGTTACACTCCTGTTACTCCTATGTATAGTCATGATACTCCCACATTACACTCCTGTTACTCCTATGTACAGTCATGATACTCCCCACGTTACACTCCTGTTACTCCTATGTACAGTCATGATATCCCCACGTTACACTCCTGTTACTCCTATGTATAGTCATGATACCCCCACGTTACACTCCTGTTACTCCTATGTACAGTCATGATACTCCCACGTTACACTCCTGTTACTCCTATGTATAGTCATGATACTCCCACGTTACACTCCTGTTACTCCTATGTACAGTCATGATACTCCCACGTTACACTCCTGTTACTCCTATGTACAGTCATGATACCCCCACGTTACACTCCTGTTACTCCTATGTATAGTCATGATACTCCCCACGTTACACTCCTGTTACTCCTATGTACAGTCATGATACTCCCACGTTACACTCCTGTTACTCCTATGTACAGTCATGATACTCCCACGTTACACTCCTGTTACTCCTATGTACAGTCATGATACCTCCCACGTTACACTCCTGTTACTCCTATGTACAGTCATGATACTCCCACGTTACACTCCTGTTACTCCTATGTACAGTCATGATACTCCCACGTTACACTCCTGTTACTCCTATGTACAGTCATGATACTCCCACGTTACACTCCTGTTACTCCTATGTACAGTCATGATACTCCCACGTTACACTCCTGTTACTCCTATGTACAGTCATGATACTCCCACGTTACACTCCTGTTACTCCTATGTACAGTCATGATACTCCCACGTTACACTCCTGTTACTCCTATGTACAGTCATGATACTCCCCACGTTACACTCCTGTTACTCCTATGTACAGTCATGATACTCCCACGTTACACTCCTGTTACTCCTATGTACAGTCATGATACTCCCACGTTACACTCCTGTTACTCCTATGTACAGTCATGATACCCCCACGTTACACTCCTGTTACTCCTATGTACAGTCATGATACCCCACGTTACACTCCTGTTACTCCTATGTACAGTCATGATACTCCCACGTTACACTCCTGTTACTCCTATGTACAGTCATGATACCCCCACGTTACACTCCTGTTTACTCCTATGTATAGTCATGATACCCCCACGTTACACTCCTGTTACTCCTATGTACAGTCATGATACTCCCACGTTACACTCCTGTTACTCCTATGTACAGTCATGATACCCCCACGTTACACTCCTGTTACTCCTATGTACAGTCATGATACCCCCACGTTACACTCCTGTTACTCCTATGTATAGTCATGATACTCCCACGTTACACTCCTGTTACTCCTATGTATAGTCATGATACCCCCACGTTACACTCCTGTTACTCCTATGTACAGTCATGATACTCCCACGTTACACTCCTGTTACTCCTATGTATAGTCAAGATACCCCACGTTACACTCCTGTTACTCCTATGTATAGTCATGATACCCCCACGTTACACTCCTGTTACTCCTATGTATAGTCATGATACTCCACGTTACACTCCTGTTACTCCTATGTACAGTCATGATACTCCCACGTTACACTCCTGTTACTCCTATGTACAGTCATGATACCCCCACGTTACACTCCTGTTACTCCTATGTAGTCATGATATCTCCCCTCACACCCTGTTATCACTCCTGTTACTCCTATGTACAGTTCAGTGCTACACCCACGTTACACTTCTGTTACTCCTATGTATAGTCTGATACTCCCACGTTACAACTCCTGTTACTCTTTCCTATGTACAGTC